>NW_018020632.1:338249-404690 GCF_002006095.1 Pseudomyrmex gracilis
ATATACACGTGTGTATTTCTTTGATGACTCGGCAACGTAAGCGTAATTTGTCTTACTTTGAATTTTTGCCTCAATTGTTTTTTTTTTTTTTTTTTCGAGGACCTTCCACATGTCTTTTGTACATCACAAACGCCGCGCGCTCTCGTCAGCGAGATCATACCGCATTGCGATCACGTCGCGCGGGTACATACGTGTCCGATTTGTAAGGCGCGATGCACGAAGGCCTCCTTCTCACAATGAGAATGATTTCCAATATCGCTCGGCATACACCACTAGCACACACTCGTTTTCCTTGACACACCTCGAAGAGAATTGACGAACCTACGCGTTCGCAACACCGGCGCATCTCTCCCACACGCGCGACAAACTTTCGCGACAAGACCAAGTTCCTCTCCGGATTAATTATTTAGTCGATGATTAAATTTGACAATCATCGTGACAAATAACGCGGTTAAATTGGAAGAACCGAGATTATACAACGTTAGCTTCAATTTTCAGAAAACAATCTCAATTTTTTTTTTTTAATTTATTTACTCACAACGGAACAAGTCTCTGTGTTGCAAAATTGGACAACAAAACGAGTCACAATAAAAACAATGTAAATACATGCGCAAAAATTAAAACATCAAGCAAATGACATTATGAGACACAAGAAAACAAGGACAAAGAATTCAAGATGAGAGAAAATTAAGACGAGATGAAAGAAAAATCAAGAACATACAATATTGCTCGAAGTAAGAGAGAAGGAGAGAGAGAGAGAGAGAAAACACTTGTCCTAAATACGGAGCCGTTTTCTCTCGCGCGCAAAACTTTAGATTGATCTCGTAGTTCACCGAAAGTATTCTCCGAAGCCGATTCTCAAATCGAGAACTATCGCCGACAATTCTTATGCACGATCATCCGTTCAAATAAGACCGGCATGCATTGCTCGAATGCGCTTTCACGCTACGAGCCGCATCACTTCCGCCGCGCGCGGTGAAACCTTACTCCTTCGCGGATATTATTAAAACAGCGCGGGATCGCGCGAACGTTTAGCCGTTTCGTTTTAACGGGCGTTTGAACGAACCGACATTCATCGAGGCAACGAGAAAGACCGTTCGAGACAAACTGTTTCGTGACAAACGAACTTGCGCGTAACGCAAAAATAACAAAATGGCACGCCATATCTCGTGTGCAATATTTATCTATTCCAGTAGAGTGCAAAACAGGTTCAAGTGCTGTGAAACCGTGAAAGCTGAATGCGCGCAAAATCGTTCTGGAAAATTTATGCAACGATATTACGGAGATTTCTGATTTCACGTTTAAATTACGGCCGTAGTTTCTTTTGTCAAAAGTGAAAACGAATTATTTGCAATTAAAATTCAAATTGCGATGCAATAAATATTTTTTTTAAGTTTGACTTTGGCGGGATCACTGACCTCGGCCGCGCGGCCTTGGCGGGGCACTGACCTCGGCCGCGCGGCCTTGGTGGGGGAGGTTACTGACCCGGCCGCGCGACCTTGGCGGGGTCATTGACCTCGGTCACGCGACCGCAGCGAGGTCACTGACTTTAGTCACGTGATTATGGTATATATATAGATATGTGTGTGTGTGTATTATATATAGATATAGAATATTATATATAATACATATAATATTCTGTTTTATTCTTAAAAATAATAGCGTGCGCGTAGCGCGCGTCTGTGATGTGCTAGTTTAACAAAAGTATCGTATTAGCGTGTCTAAACGCGCTATAGATATTCAGGACGTTATTTGTGTTATGTACAATATTATAATGCGCGTTAAGTATGACAGATTATTATCGCGTGACAAAGCGAGAAACGCGCGCACACACACGCGCGCGCGCAACACATGCCGTCACAATTATTCTCGCCGACTGTGCGATTTAATTGTTCGCGGACGATCTCTCTCTCTCTCTCCTCTCTCTCTCTCTGTCTTTTTCTAACAGAAAGAAAAGAGATGTGTCTTTGGTTTGCGATCGCGAATGGCGATAGCGTCAAGTTGTCGCGCTAAATCCGCCGAGTGAAAACGGATTGTATTTTTACAGATCGCAATTTAGATACAAGTGTCGTCAACATTGAAAGCAATTAAGTGTCCTTGTGACAATGTGATCCGTCAATAAAAAGAATTGGCGGTCATTTACTTCGCGTCGCGCGAACACTGCGACGATTTCGCGAATTCCCAAACAGGAAGTAGAAAATTACCTAGATTGTGAGAAAGAGAGAGAGAGAGAGAGAGAGAGAGAGAGAGAGAAGAAAGGGAGCGAAAGTATTTTGTTTGACGTGCGACATATTGTTAAGAGGACAATGTTGACGGATGTGCGCGGGAAACGCGAATCCATTTATCCGCGTTTATTTTGCGGAACGCGAAATGTGTCTCGCCTCGTTTGCGTGTTGCGTTCGAAGTCTCAGGCGACGCCCCGTTGGCACAATTTTTCCTTTGGACGTGGAAAAAAAAAAAAAAAAAGGAAACGACGCCGCGCGTCGCTCCTGTGCCGTTTTACGAGCGATCTGCTTGCTCAATTGCGCTTGAAACGACAAATCGCAAAAGTAGAATTGTGGCGTAAAAAAAAAAAAAGTGGCTCACTTTCGATGCCGCGGCTTTTGTATAATTCGAGAATAAACGGAACTCGCGTAAATCTCTCTCGCAACGGCGACGGCGGCGGCGGCGGCGTCCCTGAAACTCCCCCTAAATCTGGATCTGAACTCGGTGCTGAAGAAAAAGTCAATTTTTCACGAGGAATATGCGCCCAAACGCGAGCGAGAAGTTTTATTCCGATGAGTTTCTCTCACCGCGGGACAAGTTTTTTTATCCGGCGAGAGTTGACAAGTGACAAATGGCGGGACGAATAGATAATTATCCGCTGCGCGCGCGAAATCACGTGAACCAGTCACGTTGAACTTACATTTATGCAAATTGGCAATAAACAAAAAAAAAGAGAGATATATCAGACATATCAGACAATCTTCCTCGCGTTTAAAAAAAAAAGCGCACCTCTTTGAGCAATATATAAAGAAAAAAAATGTGGGATTTACATGAGAACAGTTTTGCTCGAGCGAATCAAAAATTAAATATGCGATAAACAAAAATATTGACAGACACGTTCTTTTTCGCTAGTTTTTACGCGCCAACTTGTAAATGCGCATAACGCGCGCGTATCTCTTTGTTATACAAATTGCCAGAGATTTGGTTTTTTTTACATTCTCGGAAATATATCTCCAAAGAAACGTCGATTTGACTCTTTGCCAGCGATTGGCAACTTGTCAAGGATGCTCTCTTGCGTTCTTTAAGTGAAAATGAAGAAGCGACGGTGGGTTCGGTTCATTATCGACCCGAAATCCGATTCCAATTCGTTATTTCGTCTTCGCAATCTTAATTGTTCTTTTATCGACGCGAGACGTCCGAACGTCTCGAACCGACTTTCGCCGCCCGAATGACACATCGATGTGAAACAAATATTTCCTTACGATCTCTACGTATTTTGGATCGAATTCCGTTTCGCTTTTTTTGCGTCGCTACGGATACGTGACGTGTCATCCGCAAAATAGCGCGCGGTTAAAAAAAACGCGTCCGAACAGAAGAATCAAACGAATCGCGATATGATCGCGTGCGCGCACGATGAGAGATATAATCTCGCGCGCACGCGTGACAAAACATCGCGAACATCGATTGTGCGCCGTCACATTCGAGAAACTGTGTGCAATTAAAATTTGTGCGCTAAAAATCCATCTCTTTTTTTTTTTCTGTGGATAATACTTATCTCGCATTTTTGCCGCTAGTTTTATCATTCCTTTCAATTTTCTTTATCTAATGTGTGCTATGTCGCGCAGTTGCAATGTGTTTTTATCTTTTTTTATCTTCTCCGTGGAGAAAGTATCCTATCAATTTGATGAGACGTTATATTGCGTTTTTTCAAAAATTATTGAGAGAAAGTGAGTTAATTAAAAATGCATAAAAAATCAAATACGTCAGACAGAAATGTAACGCACACAGTCTGTAATTAAAATAATAAAACGTTCACGTACGCGCGGAAAGAAAGGATTTGTTAGATTATCACGAAGATTTAGTCACCATATGGCCGGCAAGAAAATTTTGCTATTGCGATTTTTTTGTTTTTTCAACAAAACGTTTTGCCGACGAAAACAAAATTCAGATTCAACAAATTTCTCCGCAGTTTGTTTGTTTGTTTTTTGAACATTTCTGAAATATAAATACCAAGCGACCGGACGAACGGTCGTGGGAGCGCGCGTTGTTACACATTTACCCATCAAATTATCCGCCTTAACTGATCCGGCACTTTGTTAATTAAAAATTGTGCGGCCCGAGGACCGCAGATGTAATTATTGTCAGCGGTAATGTACGGCGCGCGTGCGATAATTCGGATAATTGGTCAGCTGCTATCCGTCGTCGTCGTCGTCGTCGTCGTCGTCCGAAAGTCTGCTGCATTCATAAAAATTCTCGGGCCATAGAATAACGTCCGACCTACTTGTACACTGTGACTACTTTCACTTGCGAGGACGAGGTCGAGGCGCGGATGCACGGGCGGAACGAATTTCCGATTGACGCATCTTTCTTCCACCTCTCTCTCTCTCTCTCTCTCTCTTTCTCTCGGCGCTTCATTCTTAACAAACTCGATTTCTTTTGTCGTCAGTTACAGTTTTACAACAAACTTTCGTCCCGAACGCCGCGTTCGTTTTCAGAGCAGGACGGAACGTTTTCGCACGCTTTTTTCCTCTCGCGACATGTAAACAACGAGAAATTCGTTTTTATCCAACGTGCTTTTATTGACATCTTTCTTATTTATTTATTTTTTTTTTTTTAATTAATAATCATCGAGATAAAACGTAGTGCTAATTACTATAATTTATTTTTTAATTAACATTATTTGTTATAGAGTATTAAAAATAAAAAGAGTCGGTGTAGCTGTGCTATTTTACCAGTTCTTTTACGTTCTCGCTGTTTCACGCATTATGTTGCACACTCGTTCAATGTGTGAGAGTGTTACATTAAAGTCGTAAATCGCGCGGCAGCGATTTTGGGCATATTTTTTTAACAAACTGTTTTTCCCCAGAAGAATATTAACAACTAATAATCACGCAGTTCTTCTTCTTCACAGCGTCGAATATTTCGCCAAGACCGTTTCTCTCTGCGATATTATCCGGAGTTCTGTCGATAACAGAAAAAGAATGTTTTTTTTTTTTTTAGCAACAATGATTATAAATACATTAATAAGAGAAGAATGCGCGAAACTCTACGAAGCTCTACGTCTCTCTGATAGAAAAAAATTAATTAATTTACCTGGTAGCCAGATTCCACAGGATGTTCTGCAGGATGTTGGATTGCGGCTCGCCGCCGGCTAGGATCATCTCGCAGACCGATCGATCCTCGCAAACGGCCGACTCGAGCAGACGGGCGTGTTTGTGCTCGACCGGCAGGTCCGCCGATCGCAGTTTCGACAGGACGATGGGCGGCTGGCTGAGTAAAAGATTCGATTAAAAATCACGAGCGAGCGCACATTCTCTACGAAAAATAGAGAAATAAATCACTCACGTGGTGGTGCTGTTGACGCGCACGACGTTGGGCGTCAGCGTTGCCAGTAACAGACCAAGAGGCAGAAAAGTGCCGATCAGATGAATGATCTTCTTCCAAGGCGACGTTCTACGAACAAGACGCTATTGTTAAAACAAAGTCATTATTGTTACATATTAATTAAACATAAGATGTAGTCGGTAATTGGAAAAAATTGATTGCAACATTTAGTAGGGTCACGTGACAAGGAAAAGAGTAAAAATACCACGTGACTATACTTTAGGTCATTGACTTTTTCAAAGGTCATTGATTTTTTGAAAACGACCTTTAACGAAAGGTCAATGACCTAATATATATATAACCTAATATATACATATATATATATATATATGCCGGTATAATATATATAATATTATATATATATTATATATCTATATATATCTATATATAATATATATTATATATATTATATATAGATATAGAATATATTATATGTAATATATATGATATTCTTTTTTTTACTCTTCCCTGTCACTTGACCTTTCTTTAATCACGTTTTTAAAGACACGTGACTTTAGTCACGTGTTGTTTTTCCACTCCTCCCTCTCACTATTTTTTTGATTTTGATTTTCATGCGTTATTTCTGACATCTCTCTAATGTGTATTATACGGTTTGTAAGAGGTATATACTAGCTGTCATCGCGGTGACAGGTTGTGTTCACTTATATAACACGTTAAAATAAAAACAATAATAGCGTGCGCGTAACGCGCGCCTGTGTTGTGCTAGTTAAAAAAAATCTGTAACAAGAGAGAGAGAGAGAGAGAGAGAGCTTTGGTTTCACGCAACAATGTTGCTTCGTTAACATTTTAATTATCTTATTACGTTAGCGTTCTCTAATTTCTCTTTCTCATTTTAATGAATCTTCGTTACGCCCACCTTCTCGTTCGCGGGTGGTAACGCGGTTCCTCCGCGTATTGCACATTGTGATTTTCGCCACCCGGCTGATAAAACTGATAAGGAAATTTGTGCTTTCTCGTGTAAATCGACTCCTGTTGCTGAACCATTATCACGTCGTTGCCCTCCGGTTTCTTCGTCATCTCGAACGCGATCTCCTGCGGCCGATGAGCACCGCCCTGATCACCGGTAGTGTAGTAGCCGATGACGTACGGAGATCTCGAAACGTAATCGACCATGTAATCGACCATCGGATGAACAGTCAGTCGATGATCGCTCGTTAATTTCCCAAAGATCGTGTCCTGCGTCTCCGTCGGTTTGACGCCGACATTCTGAAGAAGCGTCTGATCGACGTACACGGCTTGCCGGGCGGAGGTGGTGTCCTCGAGCCGCGATCCCGAGCTCTCCGTGACGACTCGCTGACCGTCGTCGTGGTGAACACTCGGCGTCCGGACCGGCGCGCTGGAATCGTCGTCCTCGAATCTGATTCTGTTCGGCCGCGTCGATTCGTTCGGCACTTCGCTGTGGCGCGCATCCTGAACGATGCCATCCTCCTGAAACCGCGTGTCGAGCAGCTGCACGTTATTGTCAAATCTCACGTGTTGAACGTTGTTGAAGGGATTCGTTCGCGTTCTCGGTTGATCGATCTCGCCCAGATGCACGCTGGGTTTGAAAACGTCGGTGTCGTTTCGCGAAATAGCCACGATCGGCGACGTCGTCAGTTTTCGATCGTTAACGACGTTAATCGCAGACGGCGACGTCGTCGTTTCGGAATAATCAAACGATTCGTCGACGAAGGAGATTTTTTTATCGCGCGTATTTGCTTCGGACGTTGTTTCGATAATCGCGAAATCACCGATCAAAAGATGAAGCATCAAGAAGTGACGACCGAACTCGACGATCTCGAACAGACGCATGTTTTCCGCTCGATTGAGTCGATAAAATAATAATGTATACGATATGTGCGCCTTTGAACGAGCGGCCTGTTGAAGACAGACAGCTTCATTCCATTGCAAGGAGTTCTCGACTAAGGTATTTAGCGCGACGTGCCGCGACTTTAACTCCGTCGGGACGAAGATTCAACGCCAATTCTAAAAAGCGTGAACGTGGGAACGATTTCTTAATCGCTCTCCGCCCCGCACTCCAATTGTCGTTGACAAAAGTAAGTGCCGGGAGCGTTTAGTTCGAGCAGCGTGTCAGGTGGCGCGATGGATGTTGGTTGTTTGCGACGACGCGAAGATGTTTCGAAAGTATCGCCCCTCAATGATCGGACATTTGTTTAAAAAATTAACGATTAGATATTCAAATGTAACAATCATAACAATTCTTAATGTTGTTAAACATTTTGATGTATTTTTATTAGTTTTTAACTCTACATGTACATAAATAGTTTGTTATAATTATTGTTTCAATGAAAATATTAGACAAATATGACACTTGTTCGATAATTGGGATATTTATTAAAGAAATAACAATTGGATACGTAAATGTTAATTATAACAATTCTCAATGTTCAGTATTTTTGATATATATTTTTAATCACTGGTTTTTAACTTTACATGTAAAGTAGTTTGTTGCAATTGTTTCTTCGACAAATGTCGGATTACCGCTTGTTTGTTCACTGGAATAATTATATCTCGAGTGTAAAGCTTTTATATACGTGTGGAATACGCGTCTGCTACAATTTTCTCGCGCGATTACCCGAAACAAATTGAATGTTTGGCATCACGCTTGACGTAAACAAGAATAAATCCTGAGGACGACTTTTCCAAATTGCATAAGCGAGAAAATAAAACGATCCTTCATATCCCGGAATACAAGGTAACGAAGCGGAAGGGGTGAAAAGATGACTTTCTAAGCCAAGAGTTTTATCGCCGAGCGGTGAGAGTCTGACCCTGTTTTCGCGACGAGGTCATTTCGATATGTTCTATATGCGCTTCTATGTGCAGGATTGTTTGATCATTTATAATACCTCACGGAGAGAGATTCAATTCTTCACAGTTTCTATTTCTCGTTCTTCTGCAAAAAAAAAAAAAAAAAAAAAACAAACGCGGAATCGCGATATGACGCGTCGTTGAAATTTGAAGAAAATTACACAATCGCGCGATTCGCGGTGAGAGACGATAATTGTGAACAAAAAGAGAGAGAGAGAGAGATTTGCATATGCAATCGAGAAATTTACACATAACCCGAGATCGTTTTTGTTTTTTAATATGAAAAATATGCGACTTTCTCTTTTATGATCCGCCGTAAACAAAAATTTCTTATTACGAGATTGTTATTTCTCCGCGCGTTTAGAATTCGTGTCACTTGTGCAGTAAATTACACGCGATAGCAATCTCTCTCTGTTCAAATAAATACTTTCGTTGAGACTTTCTGTTATCGCGCGGAGATCCCCAACATCTGGACTACATTCGCGCGTTACCCCTTTTCACCCCTACCACCTTTCTTCTCCCGTATCGTTCTCTCGTCTCATCGCGACTCTCCCTCCGGACTATGGCCGACAATGAAAGTCGACGCTGCATTCTATTCGTAGTTCGTTCTTTTATTTTATTTTTTTTTTTCAAGCGTCGTCATCGCGGTCGTTTTCGCGGTTAGCTCGATACCGTCGTTAGATCGACCTAATTCCGGTTTCGAGTAGGTTAGCCGACCGCTCTGTAATCGGAATCGGAAGTAGATCCACGACGATCTTCGCGAAATATGCTCGAGTTTGTTTCGTTTAAATAAACAAAATCTATTTTGCAATTTGACCGATCGAACAAATTTTTGCAATATGATTAAATTCAAACGAATATTTTCGGAGACGATCGTGCGTTTTAACTAATGCGCAGGTAGCGCGGAAACGCGGCGATATAGATAAGAGAAGAAACCGTGTTCGCGTTTCTGGGTCGGGCGGCGGGCAAAAAGTCTTAGATATCGGTGAAAATCTGGCAGAAGAATCGGAAACTGCTCGTAAAACGGAAACTGCCGCGTTTCACTCGCGCGAGAATCATCATCGTCGGCGACGACGCGAAGGGGCGGGGAGTAACAAAGAGAGAAAAAAGAAACAACCGAACGACGAAGAGGTTTCTGGGCCGCGAAAGCGCAAAAATCGGTAAACGACCGATTCTGTGCGTTTTGTTCTGCCGATCCGATTCCGGAGAGCTCACCTATACGAACAAGGCCAAATCGACGATTTGCCGAGCATGAAATTCAAACGGCGGCCTTCTTTGTGTCCTTTACGCCGGTCGCGTGATGCGCCGCGTGTCCTTAATTGTGCGGTCGTCCAGCCAGAAACTCACCGTTTCCGGCATGTGATCTCTTGCACACACAGTTAACTCGCTGATAAATACCTGTATAAGAGATAAACACAGTATATTTATTGCAACTAAATACATTCACTGCTAAAACAAATTAATAAGCATGTGTATGTCTTGTAATATTAATTTATAACCACAATTTTCTATAATTTAATAACAATATTAAGTAATATATCTTTGTTTTAAATAATAATAGTAAATAAATAAAATTTATATTAATAAAAAAATAATGACATTAATTATTATTAAATAATATTAATTATCAGAGAATTTGTGTGTGTAGAGAGTAACATATAAATACATAGGTATTTTAATAAATTTTACAAGAACTTTTAATTAATAAAATTATAAGGAAAGTTAGTTTAACTCCGATAGAGAATATATCTCTCTTGTAAATAATAATAATATTAAATAATATTGAATGTCAGCGAATTTGTGTGCGTGTTTGTGTTTGTGTAGAAAAGAAATAAATAAATATAGATATAGGTATTTTAACAAGTTCCACAAGAATTTCTAATCAATAAAATTACAAGGAAGAAACTTTTTAGCCCCCGATAGATAAGTATTACAACAATCTTTGCTCTCAAGTGATAATTGCACATGTACTTTTAAAACTAATCGCACGTGAAATCAAGCGCACTGCTAAAAAAAAAAAAAAACAAAGATAAACCGGAAATAAATATTTCCGCACACGCGTTTCTGATTAAACAATTCGCGCACTTTTATCGCGTTGACTGACAATAAAAAAATAGAAAGATCTGAAAATTTCGCCTCATTATATCTTTCTAATGCAGCCGAAACTCGTCTATGAGAAAAGAACGCAAGAAGAGAGAGCGAACACACACAACTTCGTTGTCTTCTCGCGGAACGTTCTCAGTTCCGCCGCGTTTAAACGCGGTGAAAGTAGCATTTTGACAAAAGGTAAAATTCGCGCGAAAATGACACTGTCGCCCCGAACGCGCGCGGCGACCGAGCAAAAGGGGAGCTTGTTTGTCGCCGTATCGTCATTCCGGCGCTTGATTGTTACGAGCAACCGTTGCAATTAGCGCGTGACGAGCGCGGTCTAGGTCTGTTTCTTATTTCTTCCGTCATCACTCCGGTCACGGCGAACACATTTCCGAATACATTTCGCGAGCAATTACTTGCGCGCGTCAGAGGGAAAATAACGCAGATATAGAATAACGCGTGTGTGTGTGTGTGTGTGTGTCTCGAGCGATTGGTTTCGCGCCAACTTTTCTCGGCTAATCGCGGCTTCGTGATTTTTTTGATTTTTTGATCTCTTTATCTCTCTCCGAAGCGGCAATAATCCGCGGCAATTAAATCGCCGCGAGACTGCTCGCTAATGATCGCCTCGTCGATCTTTAGCACGCGTTCGTACGCGTCGAAGTTAGACGGATCTCGAATTACCGGCTTGAGATTTTTTGCGCCTTGTCACCGGAGAAGTGTGTCTGATTAGAGATGCTGATAAGTGAGAAAGCGTTATTGTAAATAAGCGAGCGTCGAATTGATTGTTTTTTTTTTTTTTTAGCGAGCAAATGTCGATCGACACTCGTGTGTTCGCCGGTAATAACGGAAACGCTTCTCGGAGATAATGAAACCCAACGTGTAGTTGACGAAAAAAAAAAAAAACAAAAAAAACAATCTTCTATTCGAACGCAACAAACTAAAAATGCGCGTGTAAAACACGCGCTGTGAGAGAGAATCGAAATTAAATCGTCGAATCGATTAGTTCGACGCGTGTCTTCCGACGGAGGTTCTCTCGAGATGTATACGAGCGAGAGATTCTCTCGTTCTTCGAGAGAAGCAGCTTGCGAGGTGGAGGAATTATAAAACAAACCGCGGACTTTTACGGCCGCCGCCGTCTTTCTCTCGGCCGCAACATAAACAGAATTAGAAAGATGTCTTGTTCCTCCCGTATACTTACAACTTTCCATCTTCATTATTTTCACCATATTTTCTCCATTATTTCACGAGTCATCTAGGGTTTATTATTTCTGCAAAATACAACGAGAACTTTCACGAACGCAAAGAGATGCCGAGGCGAGTAAACGTGTATCTCCATGTAAAAGCGGGATAGTATTTTGTTACCTACGAAAGAAAGAAAGAAAGAGAGAAAGAGAGAGAAACGCTGACGAGGAAGAAGCGAAATATACCTTGAAAAACCGCTACTCTCTGTATCCCGTACAACAGTATCTCAGCGCGTAAAAAAAAGAAAAAAACAAAAAAAAAACTAATAAAAATACGAACATCATTCACTCGCCGCAGCCCGACGGGCTTCGATCGTTGCCATCGATCATCGATCGTACATCGGCGACTGACCTCGCCTTCCATTGTGTCCATTGTATTCCAGGAACGATCGTTATCCGGGGGAGAGAAGAGGGAAGAGAGGGAGAGAGAAAGAGGAGGATCCGCGCGAGGAAACCCTCCGCGCGCGTATTGAAGACGCGATCGCGGAGCGAGAGGGAGGAAAACCGCGAAACACACCGACGCGCGAATACGGGAAAAAGATGGTCACGTGTAACAGGTTCGCGGGAGAGAAGGAAAGACAATTGCGTGGCGCCCGTTCTCTCCGAGAGATATAGACTCGAGAGCCGCGTGTGGTAAGAACGGAACACACCAACAACGGGTTGCGAGGATCGGAGGAGGACGCAAAATGGACCAAGCGCCGTTCAAGTGGGGATCTGGATTAAAAGCAAACGAGGGCAACGTCTTGGCAACAGAGTCATCTCGGACCTTGGAGGAGTCGAGGCCACGCCAAGTGACTGCCACTTCCGCTTTTCCATCCGTTTTGTTTTTTTTTTTTTTTTTTGTCGTTACGTCGCTGCCGTTTTGTTCTTTTGTTACAAATTTTTCTCACAACGGGACGGACGGATTCTCGCGTCTCTTTTGGGAGAGATCCGCGAACACGCCAAAAGTCTTCGGTGCGAGCCGGTGTGCCTCGTTGTTCATGTAATTGAAGAAGGGACGTCTGCTATCGACACGGTCAGTGTGCGACGATCCCGCTGTGAATTTATCCTCTTTTCTACGTCGTGACAATCTTTATAGCGTAATTAACACGGTAGAGAGAATGTCGCAGAGACCTAGACGAGTGAACAAAGTGGACGTTTTTTTTCCGAACGGTGACATGTGAATTCCGAATTATGAGAACTGCCGATGCAATTCTTCCGAGAAATTTTAGCTTCTCACTGTTGTGTGCAATTTCTTCTCTCGTCGTTCTCTCGACTTTGAACCAAAAGCAAACGAATATTTTGTCCGAGTCCCGTTTGGGACGACGACGTTCAAGATGAATTTTCTAACGCGATCGAACACAAAAAAAAGAAAGTGAAATCGACGATGCGAATATCTTCTATCTCTCTTTCATATATTCGTTTTACTTTATTTATTTATTGTAAAAAAAAAACAAAAAACAAATATTCTGTTCGATAAAATTCACGTCGCAACGCGAAATAAAGCTCTTTGTCTTTCAGATGACGCCGAGGGGAGCGCTATGTCTGCTCCTGACGATTCTGACGTTCGGAGGATCGCAGTGCGGCACGAGGTACTACGTGAAAATGAGGCCAAACGCGTCGGAAATGTTCAAGACCAAAGCCGACGGTTTGAGAATTCTTCACGAACCGAGCCACGCGTCAGCCACGTCGAACCCGTTGTACGCCGATAAAACCGAGATTGAGCATCAACTCGAGGATAAGAGGATGATCAAAGAGATATCGAACGATCAGTACAACCGTAGAAACTCGTTCGTCGAAACTTCAACCTTCAATCCGGATGTGCTTAACAAGTTTCTCGAAGAGTACGCGAACAAGATTAAGACAACCACCGAGAGGGACTTCAAGTATCCTTTTCGAATTGTGAAACCGCCGCCGGAACCGCTCGTTCTTGAAATCGACGACGAAACCACCGAGACCACGACCGCCCAGCAGCAGGAAGAGGACGAGAAATTCGATCAGAATGCGAACGCTACTTCGACAGACGATGCGGTAAGAAAAATATGATTTTTTTTTTTTTTTTTTTTGAAATAAAACAATAACGTAATAATTGTTGTTTGTCGAATGAATGCGAACTCCGCAGCAATCAAATACATTTGCAAAGAAATATAAATTTGAGAAGACAATAGAGTAAAGTGGAAAGTTTAAAATTAAGATAAAAGAGTGAAGAAAAATATGAAATTTGTTAGTTTTTAAATCCACTTTGTTGTTTTTTTTTTTTTTTTTTTTTATCAACAGCAATCTCAAATGATAAAATGATAATGTATTGTTGCTGCTGATTTAGCTGAGTGAGGCATTAAACGACACCGTGAAGAGAAACAAATATTACGGAGTGAGCACTTACGAGGATAGAAACGGTTGGGTGACACTGGAAGCAATTCCGTGGTCGAAAAGCAAGATTTCAAAGTGGCAAGCCAATCCCAGCACGCAACGGCCTTGGCCGGAGATAAAGCCGTGGGATAAACCGAGCATGAAGCCGTGGGCCAGCGACTATTCCATCAGACCCACTTATGAAAACAACAAACCGTGGTGAGTGCCGCAACCGCTAATTTTCCTTTCACTGCGCGAAGTTGTGTACAAATCGCGTAAAACAAGAAAAAAAAGCAAGCTTTACACTTATTGGAACGAGAAATATTTACTGTTAGCCTCTCTCTAATTCGAGGTCTGTTTGTTGTTTGAAACAAACGAGTTGTCTCCGTTTTTCGCGACGATATCGCGCGAAAGACCTAACTTGAATTATCTTTCACTCGGAAGAAGTGTGCGAATTTCGAAATAAATAAATCGAATCCCAGGTACGACAAGCCGAAGCCCTGGTCCGAGACCAGCGAGAAGCCGTGGCAAAAGCCGATCTCGCGACCCTCTTATCACTCGGACGACAACAACAATCAGGCGCAAATATGGCCGCCGGAAAGACCGTCCTGGAACAAGTACGGGGATTCTCATCGTCCCAACAGCGACATCATCACGGACGACCGACCGGCAAATTTCCCGAGCACCTGGTCCAAGCCGCAAACAGCCAAGCCCTCCTCGTATCAGTTTACCGACAGGTACCCGGAGAAGGACCAATCGAGCGACGGCAGCAACTGGCACGATTATCCGTCCAAATACGAACAGGATCGTCCGCGACCCACGCTGATCACCGAGAGACCGAACTTCTCGCACTATCAGTACATTAACAATCAGTACGTTAGCAGCCATCCGCCCAGTCATCCGGCGAGCGGCGACGGTCAGTGGGTCCTACTGTCGACCAACAGGGGATACTCCAAATCGAGACAGAGATCGATCAAGATCGACGCGATAAATCCGGAAACGTTGAAGAACACGACGAGTCGCAAAAATGGGAACGGAGAGGATCCGGCGGTATCTGTGATGACCTCGAAGCGCCAGGTTAGGCTAGATGATCAAAGAAGCTTTTCCTAGCTCATAATTTTGCGTCCGGTTAATTACTGAACTTCACGTGTGACGTAAATTAAAGATTATTAGTTAAAAAAAAAAAAAAAAAATTGATATTTTTCTGGATTTCGCGGGATATTGATTGTTGAACGGTGTAGCTTCGAGATTAATCGAAGAGAAACGTCACTGACGGCCGCTTCATGAAAGATCGTTTACCTAGGTCAGATTGACGGTGTTGCCGTCGGTCAACGGCACGAACACGACGACGTCCCACGGAGGTCTCCTGGAGGTCGAGAAGACGTTCAAGAGCGTCGACCAGAGTCGCAAGGAGTACGAGATGGAGAGACTGTCGACCGTGCCGAACATCTTGAACAAGAGACCGATCAGGAACACCGTGGCCGCGCAGCCGTCGAGTTCGGCCGTTTTGGCGGCCGTCGGAGCAGGTACGATGTAAAAACAAATTGATCTGAAAAAAATTACATCAGATCGCAAATACGTTCTTTTGATAATTATTTGGTGCATTTCTGCAGGATGTCCTCTAAATATTTGATTTGATTTGTCTCAATTATTATGTTTAGTTAATTTTATTTATAATTAAAAAAATAAGAGGGAAGTAAGAAGACTCGAAGTTTAACAAAACAAAAAATAAAGATAATAAAATTAAGAATTAATTAAATCTTAAATTGAAGATATAAAATAACGAATTATAAAAAGAGATATAAAATGTAAATAAAATATAAAATTAATTGGCTACGAATTATTATTTTATTATTTTACTTATGTGATATATTTACGTGCGACGACAGGTATGTTGCCGGCGACAATGGCGATGATGATACCGATGATGCTGGGTCGGCGAAAGAGAGACTTGAGACTAACGGGGCTGAATCTACGAACGTCCAGTGATTTCGCAGTAAACGATTTGCCCAACAAACTCGCGACGGAATACAACAACCGACAGGACCGTAGGTACTAAAGCTTAGCCAGAATTCACCTCAAGAAGAACTCTCTCATTAACGGCGATGTGGAGAAGCGCGCAACATGTGCGAATGACGTTTGAAGTTTTCGAGAATGCGGGACGAGGCATTAGGGAATGCAAGAAAAAACGGAAGTGGCAACCGGTACTGCGTTACCGGTTTCCAGCGAGAGAAAAAAATGCTTGGTTACAAAATATTCGCGTGTTTGCAAAAACACATCAATTTCCGGAAGCGGCGTCAGAATAATTTTTTATTAACTCGCGAGTTAATTAGTCGCAAAGAAAATCAAGTTCAATTTCGGCTCCGATTCTTATCGCCGCGTATTCGTGCGTATTTACACACGATTTCATGAATATTGATCAATTAAAAGATAATTGTAAGCGAATATTTATTTGGACATCGACGCGCTTCGACGCGGACGTAACTTTATTCAATTTAAATTTATCGCACAGCATTAACGCGTTATTATAGCGATAAGAGAGAGAGAGAGAAGCGCGTTTCACAATCTCAAGTAATTTTTATACCGCGTATAAATGTAACGGCCGAATTTACATCCGTGCCGGATTTTTACACACACCTCGGATTATTCGACTCGCGCTCGCAGAGATTAAAAAACCAAAAACCAAAAAAAAAAAAAAAGAAAACCTATTTGAAATCAAGTCCGGATGTTCGCGGATCTACTATTGAAAGTTTATCGATTACATCGCTTCTTGACGTGTGTTTGAAAGAAACAGAAAATATCGCAGCGTTTTTACAATCTCCATTATTTATTTACATAACGTGTGTATCAGGATATTACATAGAAGTTTGCATACTCTTATTTATTTATTTATTTATTTATTCCGTTCAGCTATTTATTTATTTATGTAGTACACAGTTATAAGTTGTCTATCCAGTAGCTCTCATCGGCAGCTCCTCCGTAACGTCTTCGCTCGCGTCTCCGGCGAGAGGGAAAGAGAGCAGCACAAACCAAAATACATATACGCTGTAATGTAGAGGAAAGAAAAAAAATAGAGAGAAAGAGATATTTTAAGCGGATTTTCAATAAAAACTGTTTATCGATTCTTGTTTTGTAAGGAAGAGAGAAATCTCTTTGGGGAAGAAAAAAAAAAAAAAAAAAAAAAACAACCCTTCACCACAATCCCGCGCTTATCTCTCTCGGCCGTCCTGATTTCAACAAAGTTTCGCGCGCGCGATCAAGACGCATTCCGCGCGAGACCCGAAGACCGACGCTCACGTCACAATCGAACACATTATCTTTGCCGTATAAACAAAAAACAAAAAAACAAACAAACAAAAGCGGATCGCGTCGTTTTTTTCGTCGATCATCGATCCCACACGCGTCGAAGAAAATTTATACGAAGAATACAGAGTCTGGATGAAGAATCCTTATCGTGCGCGTAAAACAAAACGAGAGATGTAGATCCTTGAAGAGGGAAGACGAGTCGCGTAACAGTAGTTCGTGTGTTCATCTTCATCGTTTTAGCTTTCTAAGTGAAAGGACGATCGTCGCTCGTCGCCTGGCGGCGCGAAAACATAAAAATATTGCGACGATCGCGTTTCTCGTGAAATCTCGAATCGACCGTGAAGAAACTGCTTCTTCACGTTCACCGACTACCGTTACGAGACTCTGTTTCTTGTGCGAGACGCGCTCTTCGGGATATTACGGTCGTCGTTTACAATGTCCGCCCGTTATTCCGAAGAGAGCGATGTTCGAAGCGTGCGCAATAATGTCCATCGCAAACTGATCGCCCGAAGAGCGTCGATGAATTGAAAGATCGCGCGTTAATGTCGCGCGCGAGAATATTCCTCTTTTCGTCGCACGCTCTTCGAGTTTCGACGATGTGATCGTCGAGATCGTCCTCTCATTCCTCGCCGTTGATTCTCTTCTGCACGTGAGTTAAATATCGCGCGAAACCCTCGCTGGCGTGCTTTAGAATCGTCAAACCCAGTCTGAACTTGATCTCGGCCACCTTCTTCACGAAATTGAACAGACTGAATCCCTCCGTGGGTCTCTTCGTGGTCGAGCTGTCGAACCACTCGACGGTCGTGTCTTCGGAATCCTTGGAACTCGACGTTGTGCTCGAGTGATGATTATTTTCGGACGAGTTTTCCGAAGAGGAGTTCTCGTTCGCTTTCTCGACGATCTTGGATGTCGATTCCACACCCTCGACGTTCGTCGCGTCCTCCGCGTCCCTCACGGGATTCCTCGTGGCGGATTCCTTCGCTCGCGTATTAGCTTCTTCCTGATGTTTCTTCTTCTGTCCCTCGAGATCTTCCACCTCGTTGTTCTCGTTGATGTGTTTCGATTTGTGCGGCTGCTGCTGATGTCCGCCTGGCAGTGCCGAATCGATTATGTCCAGAATCTCGTTGCTCAGATCCTCTTCGTTTTCCATCTCTTCGCGTTCCTCCTCGATCTCGTGCCTGGACGGTATTATCTGTATCACCGATTCCCTCTTCGATCTCGAATGCCGATCGTCGGTAACGACGTCTCGTTTGACTTTGAGAGCTCGCGGCCCGTGCTCGACGGCCACCGCGGTGGGCGTGATCTCGATCTCCTCGTAAGCGTCGTCCGGCCTGATGGTCGACGCGTCCAGATGACCGTAATTGTGCAAGTTGCCCGAATTCGGTGGGAAATTGTAACCTTGAGCGATGTCTCTCTCAAATTGCGTCTGACCGATTTCCGTCGACACGTAAACTGCTTTGCCGTCTATCGGTAATGCAGCTTTTACGTCGTAAGGATATTCTTTCGGTATATTACCGACGACGAACTGCCGATCCGCCGAGCCCGGAACCTCTCGCAGATCCAAATGCTTATTGCGATCGTAATAAACCGGCGTGGTATCGGAAGAATATCTGAAGTCCGTGTTGCGATACTTCACCGCCGACTGGGTGTTCTCAACGGGTCTGTAAACGGGCGAAGTTGACACCGGATATCTCGCATCGAGTTTCTTCGTTGTTTGCGTGTCGTACGCGCCGTCGTAATGCTGATACTGATAGTAATTGCCGTTGAGATCCTTCACCCTCGGGTATTTGTTGTCGTAGTTCGTCATACCCTGGAACACCTTGGACAACACTTCCTCCTCGCTCTGTCCGTAATTGCTGCCGTATTCGTCAAGGTTGTACTTGTAATTCGGCTCCACCTCGTAATTTCTTCGGGATATCGTGCCGCCGAAGGGATACAGGAAGTACGAGGCTAAACCGAGACCCAGACCTACCAGAGACATCACGCCGAAACTGGGCATTACCTCGCGACTGAGGAAGTTGTAGATCTGGGTGCTGATCGTCTTCTGCGGCTGCGTCTTCTTCTTCTTCGACGGATTTGGCGCGACCTTCGTCTCGGGCGCGATCTTCGACTCTTGAACCTCGTTGTCCACGACGGTGGTATCGGTAACGCTCTCGCTGATGTCCACCAAAGACATTGTTGCCGTCGTCGAACTTGGCGCCAACGAGGTCGTGGACGATGGTCGTTTACGTCTGCGAACTTTGTTCTTTTTCCTCTTTGAATTCTGTCTCGGTCGCTTCGTCGTGGTCGTTGTTGTTGTTGTTGTTGTTGTCGACGTCGTCGCTTCCGTTTGGGTTTCCACGTTAATTTTCGTCAATTCGGGATTAAAATCAAATTTAAGATCTATCCTGGAGTTGCTGAAATCGTCCGTGTCTTTCTCCACGATTTTGTCCATCTTATCCTTGTCGACCTTCTCGATCTTCAAGATCGGAGCGTTCACCTTGATCGGTTCTATCTCGATCTGCGTGGTCTCGTCCACGGATCCGGCGGGTTTCTTCAGTTGCACCTTCAACACGTTGTTCACTTTCGTACCCGTCGGCTTTGACTTTATCGGCACCTCCACAAGATCCGCAATGGATACACTCGAGTGGGAAGTAGGATCTGAGCTCGAAGTGGTTGTAGCGACACTCGGAAGTGAAGTCGACGTCTTTTGTGTATTCATAAGCACCGAAGCTTTTATCTTGGTAACGAACATGGGTCTTTCAGTGTTTTCCGGTTTATTATGAGGATTTGTGATAATCTGAACCGGTTTGAACGTCACTTTTTCGATTTTGCCAGTTGACGCGGATGTCTCGTTCTTCGTCTCGGGTTTAACTGTGGTTCTTCTTGTTGGCGTGGGTTTCGGTCTCTGCTGATTCGGTCTCGTTGGCTTCGTCGTAGCCGGTTTCGACTGCGAAGTCGATTTCGGTGTGGTAACTTTCGGCTTCGACGTTGTTCGAGTTCCCTGATTCTTCTTTGTTGTATGAACAGTTGTTGAAGAAGTCGCTTCATCGCTCGTCGAGGTGCTCGCGGTCGTGGTGCGAATCTTCAAGGTCGTGCTCGAGGAAGATTCTATTTCCTTCAGGTGTTGAGTAACTCTCTCTGGCTTCAAAGAAGTGGTTGTGATCTTCTTCGTCGTCGTTATAATCGGCTTCTTTGTGCTCGCGGTTACTTTCTCCGTAGTTATAACGGGAGTCAATAGCGGCGTTGTCGGAATTTTTTCAGGCTGCGAGATTGTCTCAACTTTTTCAATCGACGAGCTCGGCCTCACCGTTAGTCGTACTTCCGTCTGGAAAGGTTGATTCAACTTTATCTTTTCGACCTCCGCACTCTTCACGGTCGTGGACGGCGGATTCAGCAAGATCCAGGTGGAAATACCGCCGGTGGTCGTTGGATTGTTCTTGTAGGCTGTTATCAGCCGCGTCGTGCTCATTTCCCGCTCGAGTTCCTCTTCCGTAATCGCCATCGCCTGGCCGGGATGGCTGTTCTCGAAGTAGCTGAACTTGGAGTTTATCGGTCTGCCGAAACTCAAACCCACGGACTCCGAACTGACTTCCTTCGTCGACGAGGAGGAGACGTTGTTCTTCTCCGAGGGTTTTTGCATCACCACGTCGTGTTTGATCTTGGTAAGTTCCTTGTTATTGACCTTGATCACGTCCGTGACGTTGAGGAGTTGAGTGGCGACGGTTCTCAACGACTGATCCATATATTGCAGATCCTTCAAGTCACGGGTGCCATTTAATTGTCCGCTGAAAGAGAATTTTCGTCATCAGATTTCGTTTTTAAAAAAATAATCGAATGTTGTTCCGTTGAACACGTTTATATTTTGAATAATTTATGATATTATGACACGTTATATTATCGCGCGCGTTATATTCGATCCCGTTTTATGAGAGGAAATTTATACTTTGAAAAACTGATATATCGCACAATAGTATTTGATTACAACAATTAAGAAGATATTTATTACAGTGTTACATGTTTAATGTTTTAGTAATCTAAAAAGAAATACGAAAAATTCTTACAACTGCTACGTGTTATTTAAACATTATTCTTACCTTTTTTTAATACGCGATACCGTTAGAGCTTTTCACATGTTAATAAAAATATTGCAATTACTGTCAAGTATCACATGTATAAATAAAAAGGAAAGAATATAAAAGCAAAAAGATTATATGACCCAATTTTAGTTTCGTTTTGTTTTTAAACTTTCGAAAATTGTTTCACATGTTTTTTTTTCTACTTTTCTAGTAGTTTTTATTATTATAGTTTTTAATCATTAAAAATAAACCATATATTAATTTCAATTTCATGTTTCAGAAACACGTACGAGAACGCAATCACAGAAGAAGAAGAGAAATCTTTAGTTCGATTTTTTTATAATAGTTTCAATACATTTTAATATACGGTCGTCTAAGAAACTTAAACGTTACTTAATATTTCAAATTTTTGAAAGTTTTACAAGGAGTTGTGTTACGGTTTAGAGTAGCATACAGGAGAAAGGACTTGAGGAAGAGGTTTTACAGATGAGAATGTTGTATTTTTTACAATATAACTAACGTGTATGAAAAAAATATATGTGTACAATCGTTCACAAGAGAATGTACTAGACATTTTTTCGAATCATTTATTAATATTACATATTTGTTTTTTTTTTTTTTTGCGTATGTGTGGCACAAATATTGCTGATATCCTGAAATAATGTAAACTTTACACTTTGTAAAATATATTGACACATAACACATAAAGAATAGATGCTTATATCTTAAAAATAAATATATTATCACCGAAGAACTTACGTGTGAACCGTCTTGTAAAAAAAAAAATTGAACAGACGATAAAATCTCGCAATACACTTCGACTGTTTTACAGATAATAATCTTAATAAAAACGATGATGTGTATAAAATGTATATAATAAAATTATGTTAGTAGTTGTAATCTGATTATATCGCTCATTTCATGGTTATTCTCATGTAGGACTATTTTTTTATTTTTTTATTTTTTTATTGACAGTTAAACATCGAATGTTTCCTTATCGTATTTACTTTCGACTAAAAGAATAAAATAAGTAAGAGTGTTGTTACAAATTATATCGTTATTAAATTATATCGAACTTACACGACCTAATATAACAGTTAATTGTTTAACATTAATATATTTTAATTATTTTGATTTACATCTAAAGAAAAGAATGGACGGAGAGATGCAATAAACATTGTTTATATTTTATTTGTAATCGCTGTATTATCATTCAATGAAAAGTAAACGTCTTTTTTGATAAACGTAATTGCGAAGTTGAATTGTTAATATATGTTTCGTATAGTAATGCAACATAATCTAAAACAAATACAAATTAATAATTGCCTTCTCTTCGCTTTTTCTCCCTGCCAACTAAATCCCGAACAAAATAAATAAACGCTAACTCTAGTGAGACCGTACATACTTGCTTCATACAAGTTTTATGCCATGGCTTTTTTATTTTGCCAAAAGACACGCAACTATCAAGATCCACAATGTATCCAGAACGAACCTCCTCGAGTAATCTCGAGGTAATAAGAACATAACGAGATCGGTTACGAGCTCGATTCATCTCCTGCGCTTCCTCCGTCTGCTCTTCCACTCGTTCAAACGATCGTACTTGTGCACGGCTCGTCTGACGAATTCTTCGAGATTCGGTCTGAATCGGATCGTCACCGTGTCGGCCGCACGTCCGAAATCGAGAACGCTCGGTAACGCCCACGGGAAAGCAACCGCGGCTACTCCGAGCACACCGGCCGCCATTGCCGCGAACGGCGCCGCGGCCAGACTGAAGAAACTATAACCCAACGGATTCATAAAGCTGAAGTACGTGAAGATCGAAGCTATCGATTCCAACACGCCGCCCGGCGACATGTCGAAATCGTCCTCGTCGTCGTCGTCGTCACTGAGAGAAGACGATCCCGAAGACGAGGACCCAGGAGCGGCGCCGGGTCTGGAAGGGAGACTCGGAAGAGCGGGAAGCTGCAAGGAACCCGGTGCCGGGCCGTTATTGGCCTGACCCATTACCGTTCCGGGAGAATTTAAGATACCAGAGGGTACGTTCGTGGAAACCGGGGAGTTTATGGAACTGGGACTTCCGGCGACAGGTGTTCCACCGACCGGCGGAACAGCCGCGGAACTCAACGGTTCGTCGACCGACTCCACGGTGGGACTGTCGACGAATGATTGGGCTGGACCGTCAACGGATGCGTCCTCGGCTGGACCATCCGCAACCAGGAGACTCGGACCCGCCGTCGCTTCCGCGTCCGGCACGTTCGAACCGGATATACTGATCTGAGTACCCTGAAACACCTCGACGGTCGAAAGCTGCGAGACGTCGGGGTTGTTCTGTTCGGGAATCCCAACGGGATTCTTCTGGGACTCGTAATAGTCGTTCGGTCCCGCTGTATCGAACGGGCTCGAACCGTACGATCCGGTTGACGCGGTTACGTAACTGTTAGCGGAATCTTGATGAGAGAGATCGTCGATCTCTTCGGAATATTTGTTGCTCTCGTTCGCGTCGCCGTAGCTTTGGGTCGCTAATGAGGTTATCTGTTGAGCCTCGGTCGGCCCGTCGCTCGGCCTGATCACGTTCGTGTTCAAAACGTGAGAATTGACGATTATGTTCAGATCGGTGCATCCCTCTTTGCTCTGAATCGTGTTGTTCACGCGAGTGTAAGTGTTGATCATAATAGTCGGACAGTTTTTGTTGTCCGACGAAGAAAGGGTGTTGGTTTCCTGTTTCGACGGCTTGTGATTCTCATCCTTCTGGGAGGTGAACATTATGTGAACATTCGGTCTCTGAGGAAGATCCGGGGAAGATTCCGCGAGAGACTCCGAGAAAACCGTATGATCGGAAACCGCGTTCTCGGACTGAGGCGTCTTCAGTTGCGTCACGGTCACGTTCGGTTTCTTCACATCGTCGTTCAGAATGTGAACGACGGTGTTTTGCGTAACGTGCGTCGTCGGATTGTAAACGGTCTTGTTCTTCAGCAACGTCGCGTCGAACGGAAAAGAGGGAGTCAAAGCGGATGGAACTTTGAGCGAAGAAGAACTCGTTACGTACGGACGAGCGGTTGAGGTCGGGGATGGCCACCGAGTTGGACGACTTGCGTAATCTACCGTATCGGAATTTTGATTGTGAGACGATTCCTGAGCGACGATTTTGTAATCGTTCTCCTCAGTACCGACACTCGGCCGATTCGGTTCGAAATTGTCGTAGATCGATTCCAGATTCGACTCGATCGGTTTGTAAACATTGTTGTGATACTGATTGTCGTACTTCGCGAAGTACGTGTCGTTCGGCGAGATATCCGGTATTCGCAGCCAGTGAATGATCTTCTTCACGCTGGAGTCGAGAACCGGATCCGGATGGCCGAAGTAGCCGTCGTTGTTCGTCAACAAAATCGGTTGGTCATCAGCCTGATGACCCTCCGATTCCTCCTCCAGCGACGAAGTATATCTTTCGTAATTGTACAAATCCTCGATACTTTCCAGAGCTTCGTTCGGCCAATTCTTCAAGTACGCGTTTTGCTCCGCGGACAACTCGTCTCTGGTTTTATTGCCGACTCTCTCGCTCGTCTGATGACCCGGCGACTTCTGAACGAACGGAGAATAATGATTCTTCGTCAGTTCGAATGTCGCGTCTGGCTTCTTCGCGGCTTCTGTTTGTTGAGCGAAATGGCTCTTCGTCGAGCTCTTCAATTGAACAACCGCGGACGGAACGTTGTTGTTGATCTTCAACTTGGAATTCAACGCGCTTACGTTGCGCCGATTGACGAACGGACGTCGAAGCTTAACGAAGTTTCTATTGAACGTCTTTCTGTGAGACGCGGCGACTCCCGATTTCGAAATTTGGATCAAGGTCGGTCGCGTTTCTAATTCGCGCGTCGATTTTTCTGAATTATTCAAGACGTATTCGACGCGCCGAATACCGCGGCGAATCGAATCGATGACGACATCCGATTTCAAATTGTCGTGCGAATTTGTCACGACGACCGAATCTAATCCGAGTGAATTCGTGCGAATTTTTGCATCGCGATGATCTCCGCGACGTGAAACGTTTGTCATTTTCGACGAAGAAGTATCCGAACCATTTGCTACTACCCAAGTATCGTCTTTATTCGCCAAATTGTATTCAATCGATCCTGACTTTTGTCGAGATCTCGTCGTATTGGAATTATTTGTCTTGCGAAAGTCAATTGAAAAAGGAAGATTCGCTGAGAAATCACGTCTCGCGTGAACTGGAATCGCGTGATCGACTGTCGACTTCGAATTTCGACTCACGTCAGACCTTAACTTCTCGAAACCATCGATATCCACCTTTTCGGAATAATTCACTCGACCGTTACCTAAACCGAAGCTCTTATTCGACGCTAAAGCAGATCTTATCCAAGCAGCCGCCTTATCGTCGTGAATCGTTTTCGATTCACTGGAAGAGCCTCGAGGTTTGTTATCGCTCGAATTTCGAGCGGCGCCGATTCTCGTCGAGAGTCGCGCGAATAATTTCGCTCTCGACAGCTTTGAGGGAACGCCCGTCGCTTGAAATTCGGACGTCCAATTGTCATCGAGTTTCGAACGACGGGCGTTAAACGTGCGAGCGTTAATCTTGCTCGTAGCGAGATCGCTCGCGCGTGAAACGATCGCGCCGTGCTCGCGCGACGAATCGACACTATCGCGGAAATACGTGATATACGACTTTCTATTACTTCCGGAAGTCCCTGTATACCTGCTATCGTTCCGAACAATGTCGTGCGAGACGTCCGGGGTTCGAATGCCCCGCCATCCCGCGCCGCTCCTTTCCGATGTTTCCACTCGTGAATCGTCTAAAAAACAAAAAACAAAGAAAATTTTGTTTTATTGAGGTTGGAAAGAAATTTGTTTTTTAACTTAGCTTAATTTTCGTTAAATCTAACAAACAACGTGATTTAATTCAATGGATGAAATATTAAAAAAAAGTAAAAAAAAATAAAAAAGATAATTTTTTATCAAATTTTAAAAAGATATTAAACTTAATAAATGAATAAATAATAACAATAAGAGACACATATAAGACAAATTTTCAGCGCAACATCCTGCTAACGGCTCTATATTAATTATTAAATATTAATTATTTATTCATTTATTAAGTTTAATAGACTTCAAGAGCCCGAGGGATCATCCTCAATTTAACACTACTTAAAAAGATACTTTGGCGGTTCAATTTTTAATTAAATTCCACAAACAACGTAATCAATTATTTAATCAATTTGTTTTAATACATTTTTTAAACTTCTAATCACACCACAAAGCTCCGTTAAAGCTCAATTTGCTGACAAGCAAGCGCACTGTCTTATTAGGAAATTTGATTTTGCAAGAAAAACGTGAGTCGTAACGACAGTACGTGAAGCAACGGCGCTATTGGTGGCTTCACGAAAAAAAAAAAAAAAAAAAGACAAGCTGCAATCCGATACGACTGCGACAATGTATAATCACGCGCAATGTTTCTCGGATGGTAATTTCAGATCTGATGTCTAATAATAAATATGCGTTTTCTCCGTAATGAAATATCGAACCAATTGCTTCTCGTGTAAAACGAAAGACTCGTTAGCAAATACACAGAAGGAGAGAGTTGTAGCAACGTGGAAAAAAATACACGTCGTCGAATTTTCCAAGCGAGCTCGACGACACGCACGACGTGCGCGCTTGATGGTCAGAGAGTGAAATATTTTCTTTATATTGCAATTTCTTATTGCGGTAAACGACGTCGTCGCGACGATATCGAACGAGAAAAGATAGCGGATTTTTGTGCAATTGGATAAACACGGTTCATTAGCCGCGATTACACGCGGCGAAGAGGATATAAATTTTAACGTTAGAAAATTGTTTCTCTTATATGTTTCTTCCTATCTCGTCATATATTGCGCGCGTTTTGTTGTTGCTATAAAACGTGTACCGAGATCATTTTCCACATCGCGATCTCTCTCGAAATAAAAAAAAAACATCGTCGAGGAAGAAAGTTTTCTTTGCGAAACACCTACCGCTTTTCTGAGGCCTCGTGTCGCCTGATCCCGCCACCAGCAGGACCACCACGATCTTCAATATCTGGATCCGCATTTTTGCACTGAAAAAAACAAAAACGAAGATAATTAAAAATTTATTTAATTTGTTTAATTAAATGTTGTTGTTGTTTCTCTCTTCCAATTAAATTGTTGTTGTCTTGTCTCAATTTTATCTTTCTTTTATTCTTTTCTGTTATTTTTTATTGCAGTTTTTCTTAGATATTTCTTTCCTCTTTGCCAAAAGAAGGTTTCCTCCGATTAATAAGCGAGTGAATAAATGAATAATTGTAAATTGAATAAATGAATAAATAAATAATTGTAAATTCTCGGCAACTGTCGAAATTGCGACGTGAGAGTTACAGAAGACACGAAAAGAACAGTAGTACGCGGATCGAAATATTTACGCGTGTTCAGAAACATTCTGTCCTCGACACGATGACCTACACTGAGGAACGTCGAACCTGATCTCTAAGCAGCGATCTGGATCGCGGATCTCGTTGCGAATAAAGTATATGTCATCAGAGAACCAGTCCTGAAGAAGAGAAGAAAACCTCGCGAACTAGACGCAAAAACCGACGATCGCAAAACGAAAGACGCAATCGAGCCAATTGCACATACGGAAAAAGCGACGGAAGTTGGATGGAGCAAGTGCGGAAGTCGAAGGTTTTAATTTTACGATCGCAAAGACGTGTGACGCTTAATATTCATGACGACAAGCGCGCATGCGAAAACGTTGTTGCGACGAAGGATTTGCATCTGCGATTTACGTTTCGACAGTTGTGTTCGCGCAATGTTTCAGCAACGTATCCTCTTCTCGTTTCGCAAAACTTGGACGAGGCAGCAATAATGCGCGCGCGCGCGTGTGTTTTCTTTGATTTTTGTTAGATAAAATTGTTAAATAAAAATATTCGAAACAAACAAATAATTTTCTCCATTCGATTCAATCCTCTTTTCTCTAAATATATTTTTTCCCTTCTCTGCAAAAACTGATAATATTTGTCAAACTTTATTTTCTTTATAGAAAACGTGTGTGTATCGCAAAAAACTTTCCAGTCGATAACGATTTCCGATGACGCAATTGTCGCGACAGTTTGTTTTTTGGCTCGAGTCTTTTGATTTACGTCTGGCCGGTTCGCGACGCGCATTTTTGATGATCGATTCGCAAACGAAGGTCTTGTTTGGACAAATCCTTCGTATTCGATTCTCATCTTTGATTGTTTCAACCACTTCGACGCGAGTCGAATATAAACAGCGACATTATTTTACCATTGGCATTATTTTGCCATTTGCACACCGCGCGCAATATATGCCATAAAAATGTAGAATTTTGCGCAGTAACGTTCGATGACATAACAACATAACGTGATAATAAATTTAAGGAATTTAGTTTATTAGAATTAAAATTGTTTAAATAATATAATTTTATATATTGTATAAATTACATTACATTAATAATATATTAAATAATATATGAATTATATTACATCAATGATATAATTTTATAACTGTATAAATATTACAATTTTATAATTGTATAAATTATTTAAACAATATAATTGATATACGTGAACTAATTTGGAACAATTGTTCTGTACATACCGTTTCATCAGATAAATAAATAAGATAAATAAAAGAGATAAATAAATAAATAAACAAAATTGAGGAAAAAGTTAACGCAAAAAATATTAAATTAATGAGCGAATTTTATGTTAATTTACGGATAAATAATGTAATACAAGTGACGTAGTCTGTGGGCGAGCTTAACGTTCGCGCGCGTAAAAGTCAGGCATTGAAATCTCCATGGGCATTGAAATCTCCATGGGCATTGAAATCTCCGCCGGCTGTCGAAAATGTTTTGGGCTTGAACGAGTTGTAAATGTTACATTAACGTCTCTCTCTCTCTCTCTCTCTCTCTCTCTCTCTCTCTCTCTCTCTCGCGATAGAACCTCTGAAATTCTCCGGCAATCGGTTGTCATTCGGATGTTGTTTTACCGTTGCATTTTTTCGTTTACAGCACACATATACAATATATGTATATTCCGCTAACGGTACCGGGCATCGATCTTCTTCGGGTATCCCTCTCGCATGCGCGACGCACGCTTCGTGCTGCATCTTCGTGAGCAAGCGCGATCGTTCGGAAGAGAGATTGCACGGGACATTATTCGTTTGGAATGATCGTGTAGAGAATCGTAGACAAGACGACGGGCGAGATATTTCCTCACGAGTCACGTGTACCGTTAACTTAAGCATTTCGACGTTGTTTCCACGCCAGAAAGTCCTGTCACGGACAAAGATATCTCCCCCTCCGCGTAATTAAGTGCATCGTATTTCGAAAGAAACTCGGCGCGACTTGTTTAACCTCACTAAATTAGAAACACACACACACACACACACAGTCGGTTGTTCTGTGTACCGTTGCACCGTAATATATAATTGTTATTGCTTGCGCTCTTTTTGTTTACGCACTGACTAGTTTCGGTGGCAGCAATTTTCCGTAACATCGTTGCGTAAAACGTCAGTTACGCTGAAACTGATGGGTCATCTTTTATTTTTACTTGAGCGCATTACGGACGCGACAACGCAAATTTTGTCCGCGAAAAAACTATATAAATCTGTTTTTATTTTATAAAATTAATTTTAATTTCGTCTTCTCGGTTACAAAACCGGCAGTATCGCGTTAAGTCACACACGGGCAACAAAAAACCAAATTCGAAATATTCGAATATTTTTTTCGAAGAAGGAGATTTAATCCGCGCTGTAGCAGTCGCGTTGGCACACGCTGGACGAAGGAACGAGGTTTCTTTTCCGGAACGTTTGAGCGCGAAAAAAGATCGCTCGGAGCAATAAAGCCACGCTATATTTAACAAACAAGATCACCAACGAGGGTCGCGCGCGCGCGTCCACCGACGCTACAAATTGGTTCACGTCGTGTAAGAAACGCGATTAGACGAAACGAGATGAGAAACGGTGCGCGAGCGTGTCCGGCCCGGGAGCGTCTCTTGCCGATATCCGTTCGGGTCAGTGAATCTTCAACGTTTAATTTTATTTCACAAACCGAATCAGAATCTTGTTGTTCGCGCGTGAGAAGAGAAGATGCGAATTGTTGCAAAGAAATTCTTTTCACCGTGACCGTCCCGCACAATAGAACGGTTCTCACGCGCGTACGTGCCTCTCGCCGCGATTCTTAAACTCAATCTGCGTTAAATAACGATAACACCTGCTGTTTCGTTATCGCGAAGGCGTAACAAAAACTTCATCTTCTCAACTGCGACGCGTGATCTCGTTGCGAGAGATGAAACGATTTCGTCGAAGCGTGAAGAAACAAATTTTATTCTCCGGGCAATAATCGAACAAACGAGAAGAGGAATAAGAAGAAAAACGAACGAAAATTGAAAGTATTCGCTCACGTATGTAAGAAAAATGTGCAATAATTATTTTTCCTTTTCTCGAAACGTCCAGTGGACGTGTAATGTTGTTTTTATTTTCGATGATAGTTTAAATCATGAAGTTTCGATGACTCGTTAAAATAAATGTCCCAATATGGCACATTTGTTGAAGAAATATAATTATTAAATATTAAACACTATAACTCTCGATGTTTCGAGTATTATTTTTTAACATTTTAAACAATATTATTAGTTTCTTTATCATTAAATAATTTATCATAAAATAATCATAAAATAGTTTCTTTATCATTAAATAATTTATCATAAAATAATCATAAAATAGTTTCTTTATCATTAAATAATTTTTAATAATTACTATTTTTAACAATTGTTTCTAACCTTACATACATATAGATAATTGTTTTGTAGTTATTTTTAATAAGTGTTCGGTCATCGGGACACTTTCTTTTAAATGCAACTGAGCCTCTTTTCAAATGTCTAAATATTAGAAGAGACAGGCTTAACAAAAAAAAAAAAAAAACCGACCGGCTGATGTACTTGAAAATTCAATCGAGAAAATTAAAATCTTAGACGTAGCGGGAATCGTGGTGTCTTTATTAGCCAAACGGTTAATTCAGCAAAAGTAGGACGAAAACAGCATATTAATGGCATTGATTGCGAGTACCGGCGCGGTAATCTCGAGCTTCTTTCAGAGCGTGGCGCGTATATAAAATTCCTAAAAGTGTTCCCAATTACGTTCAATCATCTAAACAAGACAACCGACGAGACATCCGTGAAACGCGACCTGGCAAGTGTAACGTGTAAGGTAATGATGCGAGAAAAAAAAAAAAGAAAGAGACAAGGAAAAGAGGAAACTTCGTCGCGGAAGCGACGACTTGCTCATTAAAGCGCAATGAAATGGATGAAGTGATGATCTATCTGTGGGCACATCGCATCCTTAAATCTACTCTCTGATGTTCGTTTCCTGGCAATGTCTCCTGTTACGTTATTCAGGAAGACCTTCGTGTGAATTCGATATCTCTTTTAATTAAAAAATAAAAATAAAATAAAAGAACGTGACTAGTTATTTTTTAAAAATAAATTCTATTATTGTTTTTTTGTTTGGAACACAGACTGTGGTACGAAAGACAATAAATTGGATTTATTGCAAACTGAATCTTACCTATGCATCAATTAATCGCCTGGACAATCGCATCGAAGCACTTGGGAACGCGATTTTAACACACACACACCTCGCGACGCACAATCGATCGCGAAAAAATATATCGCGGAAGTAACACGACACTGCGTCACTCGAATTCCGCGCGCGAATTTCCACAAAACGACCACCTGCCGTTCGAGAAGGAGAAAACAAGTAACACCAACGTTACGAAAAAACAAAAAAAAAAAAAAAAGAACAATGACGTAAGAAGAAGATCGATATTTGAAATAAAAAAAACCTCAGACACAAAAATAAATCGATATTCGAAAGTTAACAGGAGAAGAAGAGGAATAAGAAGAAGATCGCGATCACACCAACCGCGGGACCGATGCGTGTCGAAGCGGAGAGTATCTGAAAGACGCGTGTCGACTATCCGGACGATCTTTCAACAATGGTGCACGGCTGACTGGCTGCTCGACAAGTCGTGCCCGGCAGGTTGGAGAAGGTTTACCAAAGTAGTGGGCAGAGAGGAAGAGGGTATCCGCACCGAGAGACGTGTACGCGCGCGCTCGCCTAGCTCGCGCGAGGAGGTAAACCGAACGACGAGAAGGTGGAGGCGCCGGCGTGCGCGGGCCTTAGGACCCGTTACTCGACGGTGCTACGAGATCCGCCCGAGTTGAACAACCTTCGCCCGTCGTCGTTGTCGTTGTCGTCGTCGTTGTCGTCGTCGTCGTCGTCGTCTGTCGTTGTTGTGTGTTACCGCCAGATATAACGCGGTATATGCTAAAGCGCGAGCGAGAAACGTGTACTCTTCGTCCCGACGACGACGACGACGATCGATGCGCGAAGTGGGTGAACTTGACGTAGTCTCTCTACCGTTTACGTATACAGTGCGTAAAATGATACGGTATCGCGGTTTTCATGAATGGTTCTGCACTCGGGTAATAAAAGAATATGTACGCATGCCGGTCTAAAATCAGAAAATTCCAGAGTTAAAGCTTCTGCAGCGCGAAATATTGTCGAAAACAATTTGCAGGAATGTTGTTTCGCAAAATTGAAGTATTGCCTGCAATATTGTCGAGAAACATTGCCGCAATATAAATTTGCACGCTTCTGAAACACATTTTCTCGCAATTATTGGATCATTAAGTATGAGACTTAATCAATAAATATACATATATATATGTTTGTGAAGTTTCATATATGTGTGTGTGTGTGTGTGTGACCCAATATGCTCGTATATTTCCGAACACATCGCAGACGTATTTGCTGCAACGTTAACGCGATGTTGCGTGAACGCGAACACACACTTTCCCATTTGTTAATTTACATTTTAGATACATAATATTTATCAAAGACTATTATACGTCTGCAATAATTCTGCAACGTTGCAGCAATATTCTATTTCCTGCAACGCAAATTTTATGCAAATGCGCGTTCTGAGAAGTATCACAGGAAGTTACAGAAAAAAAAAAAAAAACGAAATGCGATCGTTTTCGTTCGAACGAAATCAAATCTAAAAACACGCGCCACGTTGCATTTTTTTTTTTTTTTTTTTTTTTTCCTAGTCGTTTCGGATCAATGTAACGAATCGAGCGCGCTCTTCGAAATGAATCAGGAAGTCGACAGACTTACTAGAATCAGGAAGAAAAGTGAAATATCCGAACTTTCACGGGCGCGTGCGGATGCTGATATCGCTCGATTGATATCACACAGTTTACACTTATCACGCCCGTGAAAGTTGTAATATGCTTTTCTCTCTGTGTTACGACGCAATGAAACATTGCGCGCGATCCAAATAGAAAACAAATTCAGATCAGCGAAACGCTCATCCAGGCGTGAAATGTCGGCTGAGAGAATTATTATTAAAATATTTTTAATTTAATTAGGTAAGTGTATTTCTTCACCGCGTGTGTGTGCGCGAACTTTGACGATTCATCGGGATTGTCGAACGAACGATATCGCGAACAGGATCTCCGCAAAGAATACGCAAAAATTTCTAACGACCGATTAATGACACCGCGACTTTCCCCCCCCTCCTCCGAGTCGTGTTTTTCTTGTGGGCACGACAGCGCGTACGTAATGAAGAGTTTTCGGCAATTAGGCGCGCGATGCTAACTGACGGGTTTATTCAGGAATAGAGGTTTTTTTTCCCGTGGCGTCGGGAATGCGAGCGAGTGTCAACCGCGAAGAAGAGCGCATTCTTCGACGTGCACAACTTGCGGCGGCACTCATCAGACGCTGTGTCAAACGGAAGGCGATGTGTTTAAACTCGGATCGCGACGGGGAACCGGTTCCGCGCTCTTACGGAAAGATCGACGCTCCTCTCGACAAAAGTATTCGTATTTTAATATCGCGTCGCAGAGCGTGCTAGTGATCCACTTGTCGCCGTTTTTTCTTTGACGACGTTAAACAAACACTTTTCGAACGCGATGATTCAGCGTGTGAAAGATCCAATTTCTTTTGCGCGCGAACTGACTGTTTGAAGAAATGAAATTTTTTCGACACACATAAATTTCCAGACGTGCAATTTGTTTTAGCGACAAAAATGCGAACGCGTTATGTCAGTGTGAGCGCAACGCCGACGTTACGACTCAAGTGCAGGTTTCGATCGTTAAACCGCGTCCTCCGAGGTAGAGACAAGTAATCGGCGAAAGGAGACGAGTCACATCGCGCGTGGCACTTTGTCGCAAAATCAGCCGCGCTCGCGTAAATTTTCTTTCTTTATATATTGTACTTACTTCCTTATACATGTATTTGTTACAATTCGAAAGTAATTTCAATACGACCTCGATATAATCCACCAAGGTGCGACAAAATTATTGCAACACGCGTTCAATCACTTTGCGGTAACAAATTCGAGGCAAAAAAAAAATCCATTTCTCGGACAATTTAGAAACTTTCAAAGAGAGTTTCCGAGCGTGTTCTCGATTATGCGAAAACACTGCAGTTGGGTAACAACCGCGTGTCTCTTTCTCTCGATGTAATGAAATTTATAAACGCGAAATACTAAAAAAAACACCGCGCTTGATGTTTTACAACACGAGACTCTCGAGAGACTCTTCCTCCCCCTCCCCAAAAAAAATTCAGATCTCAGCCGGAAGGTTATCGTAATAAAACCGAACGCGCGCGCGCGCGCGCGGCCGGTCGGCTGTCCCAGAATCATCCTCCGCCGCCTCGGCTCTTATGTGGGACATAGCGGCACTTCTTGCGGGCTTAGATACCTTCGCCGGCTGACAGCAAGTGGAGTCGATTCGACGTCATCGCCGGGGAAACTATTTTTGAATCCAAGTTCCGTGCGCGCGCGCTCAAACCTAGATCGTCCACTTCTCGCGATGGAAAAACATGTCGAATCACCGCTCGATGACAAATCGCCGTTGCGAATTTCAACTAGCGACAGTTCCGATTCGATCGCTCCGATTTGTTTGACGAAAATAAATTGACGTATCCCGCGCGCATTTTGCAAAAATGAAAAACACTTGTCCGCGCGCGCGCGCGAACATCGTCGTCGTCATTTCCGACGATTCCGCTTTCTTGTGTATAGCTTTCATTAGTTTCTTGTTTGTGAGAAACACGCGGACATAATGAACGATCTGTCGTTCTCGAGCGATGTTGCGAATGTCTTCGTATCGGGGGTAAAACTCTTCGTCGTTTCTCTCGCGAATTGCGATTCCTTCGTATAAGTGCTCTTTCTCCAGATGGAAGACGTTTCCCTTCCGCTTTTTCGAGAATCTAGTAATTTGCGCTACGCGTTCGCAACGTTTGCTTATAGCATAGTATGGCGATTAAGATGTCCGGTGAGTCATCCTCAAATAAAAATGATCAATTACAGAGACGACGGGACTAATTGCGGTGCCGACATATAGAGTTTGAGTTATGCTTCCGTTACACATAGCGCGCAGTGATCGAGGGTCTTTTTAAATGTCCGCGCGCATTTAGTAATCAAGTTGCCACTTCGGCAGTTTTTAATCGTTTAACGAAATAAAATCCTAATTAGAAATCGAGTTTTAATTTGCTTCAGTCATCTACAGCTTCTGTCTCGCCTTCCGCGTTAGCACATGATTATTAGTTTTCGAATGTAATTATGTGCTTCATAATTTGCTTAATAAAAATTTATTATAATATCAGGAGCCAAAAACAAACAACTCACTTTGACGCCAGGAAATCTGAGATTTTATCACGACAAGGTCGATTTCGAGTTTTTTTATTTATATTCGAAAAAGATTTGTTTTATTTTAATAATTATTTAACTAATTCACCGGTCGATAACAATAATAATAAACGTTACTGAAGATGTAAAAATTAAATAAATTTAATAATGGAAAAAAAAAGAATCACACATAAAAGCGCTGTAAAGCGCGGTAGCTACTGCGAATACTTACTTCGAGATATCGTTTGTCTTGTAAGGAATCATAATGCACATTCTGAAGTTTTTTTTCATTTAGACGAAGTGTGTGTGTGTGTGTGTGTGTGTACTTTTATAATGTTTCCTCGAGTACAATTCTGGCGTAATTAATCTCGACACGGCATCAAAATCGCCGAGCGTGTAGATCACGAGTTATCGGCATGCCGGTCGAGACCATAATAAAAGCCTCGCTCTATAGATAAACAAGGAAACAGAGGGGAGACCGTGAATTGTTTTTTTTTTTTTTTATCTCCCTAGAAAGATTACACCTGAACTTCTTCGGGGATAAGCTTTAATTTGCGCGCGGAACGTGCAGCGGATTACAAACGCGCGAACAAGATTGAGAGAAGCGCGCAGGAAACGATTAGGTACCGGTGTTTGAACAGTCACGATTTTTTTGTTGCTCGCAATTGCCACGTATGTATGCGTATCCGGTTGAGAAAAAAACATTGTGCACGCGAATAAAAAAAAAAAAAACGCAATTAATCAATCAAATGTGTTTTGCAGTTCGATAAAAAAAAAGACGAAAAAAAGTGGAAAGTTGGACGTACAGTATCGACAATTTTTTGTTATCTCGCGACGCGCCCGATAATCCGGATCGGATTATAGATCCGCGTTCCGAGCGATTACGATAAAAACTTGCAACGTTTTCGTCTGTGTAATGTGCAGGCGCGCGCGCGTCTTTAATAATTCCGCCCGATCGATAACGCGAACGACGACGGGTTCAACGGTATTATTACCCGGCACCGTTATCAAACGAAATATTTATGATAATACGATCGCGTCTCAAACAGACAGCGCCGATTTCCGTCCGTGTGATTATTTCGATTCGAGTAATTGCGAGAGCGCGAGAAATCGCACGAGCGCGATCTATTTATCAGGAAAACGAGAGAAAGAGAGAGAGAGAGAGATGATCCGCTTCGAGGCATTAGTACACGACGTGTGTAGTTTTATTTGCAGCTACACGTCGAAGAATGATAAACACGCTGGCCCATATTCGCGTCTTATACAGGACACGATGAAACTCAGCGAATGAAAACACATTTGAAAGTGGGATGCGCGTTTCTACACGTGATCCTTTTAATCTTAAAGTATACCGGGTCGAAGATAATTGCCTGATTTTTGTTATTTAATAAATATAACAAATCAATACGTTATCTAATAAATAACATTTATTACAACAAAATGTTGTTTATTAAGTAACGTGAATAAACGTTAACAAAATTTGTTACTTAATTTTTTGTTAAATAACAAAAGTTTTGCGCCGATCTCATAAAAATGTTGAAAATAAAATCTATTTTGAAAAATCACAGTCGAAGAAATAATAGAAACTTTCTATAAAAAAAGAAAAAAAGTTTTTCTTATGAGAGTTAAGAGTCTCGCGTAACCAGAGGTCATCGATCGCCGAGAGATCGAAAGTTGCCGAACGAATTCAATGACGGCGGCAAAAGTCGACAACTGGCAATGACATTGACATTAGTTAAAGGCGCTTGTGCGAAGATTGAACCAGGTTGCGCAGCGGAAGATAAAATGTGTTTTAATAAATATTCTATTTATAATATTTTTTAATTTAATATGAAGATTTAATTTTAAAGAGTTGCAATATATTTATCTCGCACGGTTATTTAAAAAACAATCGAATTTTTTTTGATACACAATGTACGACAAAAACAAATGAGACTGCTCCGCTGATTACGAGCCATTCGTTTCGAACCGCGCACATTGACTCGTGAAAGTGATCGTTAATTATCGTTTAATAGCTATTTATAATCGGGTTGTTTGTAAACAGCGATGCAGAGTCGTCTAACAGTGATTTCCTTCATGCAATTCAAATCCGAGGATACACCTCGTTTCCCTTATAACGGACTGTTGAATTTTTCTCGATCCAACATTGCGCGCGATAATAAAATAACAAAAATTAAAAGCAAGAAATCACAGTCGAAAGGACGACAAAGAGAAGCAGAATTGACCGCGAAACGATCCAAACCGCAAAAAAAAAAAAAAAAAAATTTTAACAACACAATAGGCGAAAAACCTCAGAAACCGCAGAAAATTAAATCAACAACGGTATGTGCACTATTTAAAAGCTCTCGGTGTCTCTTAGTCGTACGAGTTTTTTAAAGTTTTTTAAAAAACTTTCTTTTGAGTCTGAAAATTCTATTTAAAAAAAATTCTTTGTCGATAAAAATAAAAAAGAAAACCGCTTTGTCCCAAACAAATTTTCACAAAAGACAATTTCTTTTTCGCGCTCGTGCCGTATATATATTTACGTATATTAAAAAATAATAATAATAAATCGCAAGAAAAACAAGATAATGTTAAACCGTAAAACTCCGTTGAAATTATTAGAACTACATGTTTTTAATTGTCGCGTATTATATTTTTACGATCGACTTACCTCTCGTGTGTGTGTGTGCGTGTGTATCACTCAGATCGTAGATTTTCATCGCTTTCGCGACTCTTGTCTCCGTCCGGCGATTCCTCGGAATTGCATCGGAAAAAAATCCTTCTTATATTTCTTCTCAAGTTCCTCAGTTCGCGGGAACTTCGGCGGAAGCGGCAATTTCGCGAAACGTTCGGCGAAACGTTCGCGCGGCCGCGAACTTGCGAGGAGAGACACGTCCGATCTGAGAAAAAAAAGATAAATCTGTGACACACGAAACGTATTTAAATAAAATCGGATTTCGATTGAGAAAAAAAAAGCGAAAGAAGAAAAGAAAGTTGGACGATCGCGTGAAAATACGAGAATTTTCTCGACAACAAAAATTAAATCGATCAAACGTTCCCCAATTGACCTATTTGGTTTTGCAAAAGCGCAACGTCCGTCAGCAACAGCAAAAGCACGTGAATGATGATCGGTAAATTGACGTTATAAACGCGCCGTGTGTGATGTACAAATTGATGACCTCGAAGATCGCAATTTGTAGATTGGCGGCGGGAGCGCGCAACGTGCGTAATATATTTCGATTATCTCTCTCTCTCAAGTTTCCTCTTACTCGTGTGTGTGTGTGTGTATAATTTTGTTATAATTTATCTCTTATTACGCTCGCACACAAACGCGCGTTTGTGAAAGAGAAAAAATGTTTGCGAGAATACCTTCGAATCACCGATTTTTCCAGCCTGTTTCTTATTCGCTCGACCCGGGAGAGAGATGCAAAGTTTCTAACAGGAAACCGTTCCTCTCGAACAAGAGATCCGACTTCTCTTTCTCTCTCTCTCTTTCTCTTCTCGTATTCAGATCCGGGCCCGAGGTATCGCGATTAAACGTCGGGCTAGATTTATCGCCGCGTCAGCGGGAAATCAACAGCGCGTTTTATATCAACACCATCGTCCAATGGCGATTCTTCCGAACGACCTCACCGTGGAGGAAGCGCAAAGAAGCGCACCTCGCTTCTCCTTTTTTGCTCTGGCTCGATTTTGCATCACGCGGATGCAAAAATTCTCTCGGCTGTGTGGATTTTACCGTGACGCAATGTGTGGAAAAAAAAAAAAACAAACAAACAAAATCAAGAGATCGATTCATTCGGCGGATTGCTGCTGCGCGCATTACCTCAATGTGACGCCGCGTTTGACACACTCTTGAGTGAAAATCGCGACGTCACGCGCAATTTCCGTCTCGAGCGGGGCTATATAATAATCCCGAGCTGCCGCTCGATTGCCGGACGATTAAGACTTTGAAACGCCGCGCGGCCCGCTACAGGATAATCGCTCTATCTCAGATGCGAAGCGGCTTGACACAAGCTCGTTCGTGCGTCTCTGATGAATCTGATCCGATTTCTTTTTTCTTCTTTTTTTTTTTTTTGTTAACGAGGTGTAATTCCGGAGCAAAGCGATCGATTGAATTTCTCGATCGAGACAATTTTTCTTTGAAACCGTTGCCAGCCGCGTCCGGCTGCTCTCAATTTTTCAATTCAGACCGTGTTTTTGATATTGTTATTATCAGAGTTTTTCTCCAATCTCTCTGTCATCGTTTGAAATTTTTCTCTCTTGAGATAAGCGAGTCAACACAAGCTGGTAAAAATTCGAACGCGTCCCAACTGACACGCGCGAGAGAGGCGATTATCTCGTAACTGTTGTTGCGCTTCTGTTGTCCGTTTCGTTAACGATAATACGGCGCGATATTACGTTGCGAAAAGTCATTCACTGCCGCCGTAAGTATCGCGCGCGTTTTTTCTTTTTTTTTTTTTCCGCGAAAACAAATCCACCTGCGCCGATCCACCTGCCGCGGCTTTTCTTCGACGCCGTTCATCAGCCGCGCTCCATCGCGCGCGATGCTTTTTTATCGGACGACGCTCCTCTTCGATCCGCTTTCGCCGGGTTTCTTATCTTAGACGCGCGCGCGCCTTTTGATGTTTACGACGGCACTTCCGTCGGGGGACGATAGTCCCGATTGCTCCCGATTTGCGCGATCGCGCAGACGCGTAAATCTCTCTTCGCCCGCGAACGATGCAAATTTCGAAGAGCGTTTGTTTTTACGACGCGATATTCGTTTCTTTTAACGATCCGTAAAATAAAGTTTTATTTGCCGCGCGCAAGATCGTCGGATCATCTTCTCTGCGCGCGCGCCCGCGCGTCTTCCCGCGCGGATGAAGAGGAGCGGGAAACGTGTTTTCCCGTCGTCGTATATCTACCGCGATATTTTCGCGTGTATCTGACGCGTTTTACAAACCGCGTTTATTAACACACTTTGTTTCAGATATTAGCGGAGATATCTCTCCGCGAACGAGAAATTTTACGCTTTATCACTCGCTTCCTGCCGGCGGCACGCGCCGATTGAGGTGACAGATGCGCGTCTCTCCTCGTGTCGGGAAACGCGACCGAGGACGTGTTCGCGTTTTAATTTTCTGATTCTTCTCAAATGTAACTCGTGTAATTTTATTTCTAAAAAAAAAAAACAACGCTCATCACACGTTAGTTTATAATTTATACGCCTCTTCTTTCCTCTGTCCTCCTGCTCGAGAAACGCGATCGACGGACGTGCATTTATCTCTCTGATAAACGCACGATAAATTTCTCGTAAATGTAACGCGTGTAATTTTTTCTTTTCCGCGTTACGCTTGTGTGTAATTTATGTATATCTCTCTCGGCTTCTCTCTCCCGTTATTGCTTTGATACGTTTTTTCGAATCAGTTCCGTTTCTCTTCGAAATCAACGGCTCGCCGAGAAGCAACGTCGATGAACAATCTTACGTTTTACGTAGAGAAAAGATGGAGCATTTATTTTTGCAATTTATTTATTCAAGACGGTAGAGCGCGATTCCTCGTAAAACGTTTCCACGGCCAACGCTCCTATTGGTACCTGAACCAGAACCGATCTTGGGTAATATTTTCGATCTACGTGATATCGCGAAGATTGTACACGACCGATTCTCTCTATCCGCGCTTCTCTCTCTCTCTCTCTCTTTCTCTCCTTGTCTTCTTATCTCGACGGCACGCGCGTAGCTGATGCGGTGTTGAAATTTACCGACAATATCCTCCGTATGTTTACGAGCCCGAAGACAATTTCTCCTCGGGCCTCTCACGCCGCGGACACAAGCGCTTATTGCACGACGACGCGATAGTCGATGCGATTTTCCAGATAACATCCTCGATGTCTCTCCTCTTCTTCTTCTTCTTCGACGCGTCGGCTCTCTTCGTCTCTCTCGTTCTTTCTCACGTGGCTCATCACGGGATTCTTCCCCCGCAGCTTTCGACACAACAATTCGATGCGCATCTATAGTCGCGCATTCCCGTGCGATCGTCACTCGATATACCCACCTCTCCGTGTGTTCCCGATCTTCGCCTCTTTGTTTTCTCCTTTTCGCATCGGGTTATTTTCTTCGTCGATCAACCGCAGCGACGACGCGCACATATCCTCCGACGACGAGTCGTCTTATCAGTCGCGCCCGCACAAACCACACGTTTGTCCCTCACGTTTCGACCTTTGGCTTTCCAATCTCGATTCTCGTTTAGCGACGTTCCGCATCGTCGACCGTTAATCAAACGAGCGATTCGATTGTCTTCCCGATGTACCGTGTAGCGGAATCTCGCGAAGACGAAATCTTCTCTCTCTCTCTCTCTCCTCTCCTATTGATTGATATTTATCTCCTCCCCCAGCTCGACCAAGTTCTTCTTCGTTGCTGACACGAGGAGTGTCCCCAACGGAGTTTTGCGCTCTTCCGCGTCTATTCACAATTTTCTCCAACGCACACGCGTCGTCGCTTCGTTTGTCTATCTCGCGCGTCCCTCAAGGGACGAATTTGCGACTCGATTACACATCAGTTGCTTTGATAACTCACACAAAGCGATTTGTAACCCTCGGTTTTGATCTCAAACGAGAGTCGTGTTTCCGTTCTTACTATCTTCTCGCGTTCGCGGGAGCGTAGAAACTTCTTCGCGCGCAAACGTTTTTAACAATTTTACCGATTACCGTTATCGTTCATTTGCAAGTCGTCAATATTACGATCTTTTGTTGTTTCGCTTCTTCTCTCGGTGGAGATGAAAAAAAAAAAAAGACGTTCTTTCGTCTCGAGTCGCAAATCATCGGAGAACGGCAATTTTGCTGCTTCTCTCCGCGAGAATTTATCTACCGACACAAGTTTTATTGACAAACGTTTTATCGACGCGCTCCCGGAAGGATTTAAATCCGGCGGCGCGGATTTTCTTCCGCCGCAAACAGCCACCTGACGAACAGCGAGGATAAGACTACCAAGCCGAGTCGGAGATAGCTTAGTTTTTTTTTTGTGACGCGGACAGGTTTAATTATGGGAACGTGGGTACTCTATACCCACCTTCGAATAATTTGCGACCTCGTTCGTCTCTCTCCGCTGGCATTTCGCGCATCTCCCGCGCGCGTAGTTCACTTTTTCCGAGCGAGCTCGCTCTCCAGAGTTGTGTTTTCCCTTCGCACGCTTCATTCACGCAAGAGACAAAAGTGTCCCAAGGGGGGTCCGGGTGTTGGGACAATCACACGAAACGTCTGTTCGTTGCGTTTTCCCACGTATTGACTTTAAATGGCGCGCTTTTCCACGACGCTCTCTTGAAAATTCGCGGTCTTGATTAAATTACCGGGATGATACACTGACTTTTTTTTCACGACTCGACCGACTCGTCATATCTCGTCGTCGGATGTGTTTCGCGATCTCCAACGTGGTTTCTCGCGGTCTCGAACTCGGTCGTTTCTTTGAACTTTTATTTCTTTTCGAAATTTATCGCGGCTGGAACATTTTCTGTTCTCGTGTTTTTTTTTTTTTTTTTTTTTTGAAGTTATCTGCGCGTGACGTTGAAGTCAAAAATTAAATTGTATCTCGCGAAAATCCAAGCTCTTCTCGAAACTTCTTCACTAAAAAACAACTCAGCGCGATATGTCGATTTTACCCGCGAAGTGTCGAGTTGCGAATCTTGAGACAGACTTCCTCGAGCGTTTCTTCGCGTGTGCGTATGTCTGTGTGTGTGTGTGTATGTATTCCTCTCTGTGCACCTTCGGTGTTACCATGTATAACTAAACTACGCGGATGGTGAAATTGTACTGAGGCTGGATGATGTCGAGCCGCCCCCAATGTAGCTCCTCCTTGCCTCGTTGCAGTCGGGCTATTTAATAGTGGGGATTCGAATCCCTTCTTTTCGCGCCGCCGGCGAAGCCTTGGCTTCCTCGCCTTCCCTCGTCGTGTCCTTGCTCCACGCGGAGCATTGTGTGATCCTCGCCGTACCTACACCCGGGAGTACATGTTTCTCCCTACCCTCGCGTATTCCTCTCGTTCTCACGATCTTCGATCGGCTACGCTTTGGTTTTCTGACCCAAGTGCGAAACCGTGTCTCGGCCGGTCGGATCACCACTGTGTGACACCGTTTTTCATTAACCCCCCTGACCGCGCGGCTAGAATTTGTTGGACAGCTCGCGAAATTTAATTAAATTTATTTTTTTTTTTTAATTTTTCTGCGACGATACTTTGCGATACTATCTTTTCTAAGAATCTACCGTGCTCTTTTCTTCTTTAATCGGAACAAGGTTTATATTCGCACAAAGATGCAAAACTTTGCAAATTCGCACGTTAAGAAAAATGTCCCAGTGGTCGGACATTTAGTTATAAAAAATAATTGTAACAAAATATTTACACGTATGTGTGTAAAATTAGAAAATTGATGATTAAAAATATATCCCCAAACGTACTTAAAAATGTAGAATTGTTATAATTAATATATATGTATATTACGTATCTATAACAATTATTTGTTTAATAAAATCTGACCAGTGGAACGTGTTCGGTCATTGGAACATATGCCTTAAAATCCGAAAAAAAAATCCGAAAACATTGAGAATTATTACAATTTACATGTTTAATATTGCTTTTAATAAACGTGTTCGGCCATTGGAACATTCCGGTCATTGGAACATTTGCCTCAAAAGAGTAACTTAGATTCTTTTTCTTTTTTTTTTTTTTAATTAAATTTAATTCAAATTTCCACGTGCATTATCTTACGTTTACACAAGAAGTAAATAAATAAACAAATATATAATATTGCATCCATACGTACCGCGGCTCGTATCGACCTTGATACTTGATGGTTGTGATACATTTTTTTTTCAACTTCTAGATCCTCGCAAAGAACACCGTACAGTGTATATATAGCTTTCGGATTGTCGCGAGCTTGAGAGATCGAACGTGTAATTTTGACGAATACGTCGCGTTCAATGCTCGACGCTTCAAATCGTCGCTTATTTAGTCGTCGTCATTCTCGTTTTGTTCCAGAACGACGTCGTGCGAAATACATGTTTTTTCATTTACAGCGTGAGAGAGAATCCGCCTTCGCGCTTAGATGTCATCACAGAGAAATCATCAGGCGAAAAGAATTCATCCGAAAAAGGGCCGCGTTCTCACGCACAAGCACTAAAGCGGTGCTAACACATTCGACATTTTCTGGGACGGCGACCTCGATCTCCGCATTATCTGTCGCGGAAATGTTCTTTAGGTTTTCAAACGCTCGCGTTTTTCTGCGACACCGTCGCTCGAGGGTGAGCCAGGCCAATGACGAGCGTTCCTCGCGCACGTAACATGCTAATCCAATCAGTGTAATATGCTAATTCCGCGAAGAGAGATATGCGCAATTAATGTCCGACATTGTTTGTTACTCGAGTTCCGAGTGTTCTCGTTTTTTTTTTCTTTTTTTCTTTTTGTTTTCGGAGCCATTGTGCCTCTTTCTCCTCTTGTGACGTTTATAGCCTCCCATAATTTCGCGCCAAGAGGTCGGTTCGATCATCTCTTCGCGCGCGCGCGCGTAGAGACCGTCAAAGAGAGTCAAGGGCCTCATTTTGTTTTTTTTTTTTTCCAGAGATCTGAATAACAGTAGTTTATCAACGTTAAGCATCTTAATAGATCGCGATGTGTGTGCGATGTAATTTCAGTAATTTTCTTGCGTGAGGCGTTATATCACACATCTTGATTTCGTCACGCGACGTCTCAAAACGCCTGGGACTCGATTGAACGACGAATCGTCGTTGTCAATTACAGAGAGATTCCCGCGGCGAGACGAAAACCGCAATACTATACAATTACTAGTTTCTCTTTTAATCAATATCATTGACTCAGATATTGGCTTAAAGTCGTGTTGAAAAACGAAGCTTGCTCGTTTCTCACCGAGCGATAAGTTGTCCGAAACAAAATGCAACCGCGGCCTCTCCAAATACGAAGCAAATCACTAAGTGAACGATTAATTAATTAATCGTTTCTTTTAATTACGCAGTGACATCAAAAACTTAATATTTATAATATTGTTATATTTGCAATGTAGTGTGTTTTTTATATATTAAGTTTTAATATTTTATATTATTATAAAACTTAATATTTATATTATAATATGAAAACAAAATAGATGTCAAATGATTGAGTGATTATCCGTCAGATATTGTCAGGATAATTACACATTGTTCTGCTCGCCGATGATTTCATCATTACACCGTTCTCTCGTTTACCGTCAATTTGATATAATCGATGATGACACGTTTATCGGAACGCCGCTGAGAAAAAAAAAAAAAAAAAAAAGATCGGAGTAACGCACGTCAACGCACGTTGCGCTTCGTGCCGCGGAGCGATTTAAGCTTTTAAATTTCTAAACGATCTGGAAGCGAGATTATAAGAAGCGCGTACGCGCACGCAGCCGCATGTAATTAAAGTAACAATTATGATTACGGTACATACGCGCGTGGTTGCCCTTCCTCCCGAGTTTACGCGTCGTAACGCGCCGAATAGTTTAGCATAAAGAAACACGGCGGGAGATATACAACCAATATATCTGTCAAAAATGAAACGTACGTCGCATAAAATTCCGACAAGTCTCACGAGAAACCGTCAAGTCTTCTTCTTTTTTAAAAAAAATTGCGTTACTCGAGAGAACACAAATGTTTTTTCTTCTTCTTTAGCAACAATTAGAGTAACTCTCTCCTAATTATTTGAGATATACATACTGTAATAAAAAAAAGAGACTTTATCTCTCAAAGAACATTATTTTTTTCTATCTGTTGAATTTATCTTTCGAGGAAGATTATTGCGCAAATGTTTTTTTCCTCTAGTACCAACGATAATTAGAAAATTCTTAATTAATCACTTTGAGATGTTATAATAAAAGAAAAAATTTATTTATCAAAGAAAAATATTATATATTATTATATATTATATATTTTTTATTATATATTATATATTATATATTTTTATTTTTTAAATATTATATATTTTTCTCTATTTTTTTTGCGGATATTAACACGCGTCTAAACAAAATATATATTGTATTAAATAAATACCAGTAAATATATATCAGTATATATATACCAGTAAATATATATTGTATTAAATAAATACCAGTAGTTTTTATAATAAATACCAGTTTTAATTTCCGCAAAAACATTATTGATGTCAATAATCGCTTCAACATGTAATTGCATACACATTTATCACCTCAGAGACTCAGGGTATTATTATATAGTTTGCAACGGAGGCGCGCACTTGTACACCTGTTGAGTTCTCGGAATAGTCCGGGTCAGTGGTGGTCGATGATAAAACACAATGTGTATGAAATTACATACCGAAAAGCCAGATTGAATGACGGAAGATGATAATAAAAATAAAATACAGTTGCACGAAGAAAAGACAAATTAAAAACCCGAGGAAAAGAGACTGTTGCGGTGTATCGCACACAGTCACATACATGTGAAGCATGAATTATTTTGTGCGATTGCTTTAGCACTTGACTTGGCACACAATGAGCCTCAGAGAGACAGGCAACATTCTTGCAACAGATTGTATTATCTGTGCAACTTGCGAAGCAACTAAATTATAGAAAAATCTTCAAACAAAAAACACGTTTTCAAACTTTAATTTGTGTAGACTTTTGCACTATATTTTTAATAATATAGAATTTAGAAAAATCGTCAAAAACACTTTCGAAATCGTTTTGTTTGTTAATTTGCGAAAGATGTGGAAGATACGAAAAAAAAAAAATGCCGTGGAATTTGAGCACATTTGCGTTAAAAGGATGCTGATTTCTTGGTGCTATACCGTTGGCTTAATGAAGTAACGGGTCACAGACTCCCAAATTGCCTCTTAGAACGGAAATCCGTCGCCTCCCCTTTGCGAAAGGGGCTTGTCGTGAAACAATTATTTTTTGCCGTTCCACTTTTTCACGACCGCTCTGGAACATCCGCTATGGGTGTTATGAGGTTGACAAGACGATCCTCTCTTGTAAAAAAAAAAACCTTTATGGAGAAATGAAACAAAAAAACGCACACACACACACCACACACACACGTAAACGCATTGTATTTCTTGCTTCAATTTTATTTATATATTTACACGTAAATATATATATATATATTATATATGTATATATATTATATATCACTTCTTTCTGTCTTTTTGTCGCTATACATGCACGTGCATAGCGATATAATCCTTGAGATTTAAATGTAAAATCTGCTATTGCCTTCTAAAAAATTCGTGCAGATTTAAAGATATACATATATATATATAAGATAAAGAAACAAAATTCACATTCGCGCGCAATAAATTTTTCTTCTCTTTTACGCGTGAGAACATAAAAAAAAAAAAAAAAAAAAAAAACGTTCACAGAAACAATTAAAATTTATCAAATGGGCCGAGCATAATAATATTCAACCGCGGTCAAATTTCAATCAGGTTCGTTCGCGAAATTCGACGAATCTTCTGGCGACAACGCGACAAAAAAAAAAAAAAAAAAACTATCCAAACTGCCACATAATACTGTTTCATTATTGTTTTTCCGTCGACTTTTACCATCGTTTTCATATACATTATACATATGTGTTCGCATATCTTTGCCTATTTTACAAGTGCTGCTAAAACAATTATTTTGCCAAAAAAATAATCTTACACGTTGAATTCCCGTTTCTTAAGTTTGATACAAAAAAAAAAAACAAAAAAAAATGATAATAAAATGATAATAAAACATCTTGCTAATTCTTTATACAATGGCACAGAACAATGGAACGTCGACTTTTCACAAAGTTGTCGTCGCTTTCCGGCAGATTCTCTTTTCTATTCGCCTCTAAACTTACTCGACGAAACACTTTCTAGACACAATGATATATAATATCGATTATTCCACTAAATCGGATCAAACTCGGCTCGAACGTATTTTTTTCTTGACTTTTTCTTTTTCTTTTTTTTTTTTTTCTTTTTGTCTTTTAGGAACTCGTACATATTACATACCTTTTCGTGTTTGACAAGTACAACGACGAATAACGAAGAATACAATTATAATCTTACGTCTATAGACCCTCATTGAGTGAATTCCGTGATAAAATAAATTTCTTGCATCGCGTAGCTTCATATACAGCAAAGGTGCTCTCTGGACTTGTCGGTTTTTTTTTTTTTTGTTTCTCGCCGTGGCGAGAAAACCGTTCGTGCGCACAGAATTTAAGCCTAATCTCTGTGAATTGCAACATCTCATAGAATTTTAATTTTTAATTGCGTTTTTTTTTTTTTTTGGTTTTGTTTTGTTTTGTACAAAACTGCTGCGGCGTCGAATCAAGCGGTGAAATGTCACACGCGCTTCTCACAACGTTATTAACATTTAACTACTCACGGTTGTTGCTGCCATCTTATTTACGTGTTGTGAAAAAAAAACGTATTATCGAAGAAAGCATCTCTTATAGTCGCTTTCTCTCTATTTAACGTCCCGTTTTTTGATTCAAATAAATAATATACAGTTTTTTTTTAAAAAACAATGCAAAATTGCGGCCAAAATCTAAACATCATCTCTGTAAACTTGCGAAATATTTATAAAAAAAATGCAATCTCTTACGTTTCGCTTATGCGCACAAGTATCCGTCAAAAATATCCTATTAGTACCTCTATAAACGTAAAAACAAAAAATTCATACACCTAGCATTAACACACTTAAATCGTATATTCTTATTTTTCTTTCTTTCACGCTCGATTTATATGCTTATTATATAAACTATATGCATTGTAATTTATATTAGAAAATAGTCAGTGTGTCTCTTCGTAGCAATTGCAGCATGTTCCACGCGAAGATGCGGTCATTCTCTCTTTCGCAGAAAACCCGTTTTTTATTTTTCCCCTTATACGTCCACACTTCCTTCACAATGCAGCATCAAATTTCAAAACATTTCGCGACAAAATGTCGCAAAAAATTTTATTCGGATCAAATTGTAATCCAACATATTTGATATCGCAGACACGCGACAATCAATTATATCGACGATTATTAATGCGTGAGAAAGAAAACAAATTGTCTGCGAGGCTCTTTCGGATGTTAAATTGCAACCTCTATACCGTATTTTGTCAATCAACCGATAATAATCTTCAAAACGCGGCATTAAGAAGAAAGCGTTACTTTGGTTGGAAAGCTGCTGTATACGAAAAAGAAACTTTTTTATGGCATCTGCTGTGTGTTTGTGTTTATTGAAACAACTTTTTAAATGAAAAGTTTGTCTCGCCAAATTTTGCTCGCGTAAACTACTTGCTTTCGCATCGAATCTTGATACAAAAAAAAAAAAAAAGAAAAAAAAAAGTTGTTTTCGCCTTTTCCCGCTTCGCGCGCGCATACGAGTTATATAAATACACAATATAAAAAATGCATCGATAAAATGTGTGACATCTCGAAAGTATGTTTCTTGACAATCCATAAAAAATATTTACTATATGTACAAATTGTCATTTTTTTTTTTCCCCCCGACTGGCATCTATGTTCTCTCGCAAACGATAACACTGGCCGAATTGTAGCTGCTTAAATCAATTTTGTACATATTTTGAAGAATTTTACGATGCCTCTCTCTCTCTCTCTCTCACATCCCGACCACACGGCAGGTCATTTCTTCATCGTTCACGATGTACATGTATATTCGTATTTCTACAACGTGTATCGTATGAATATGCACGAAAAACTGTTGTGTAAGCACCCCGTGCTGAGATACTCTCACACAAAAGCTTTTCCTTCCTTGTCATAAAGCTTTTTGTCTATATTCAAAATTACTCATATTATTTAGTAGCGTCTTGGCACATTTCTTTTTTTCCTAGCATGTAAATAATTTTCTTTGTAATTGTTTATATGACGTTCATGCGATTACCAGCGGCTCGTCGTCCGAGAAGCCTCGGATCACAGGGCTGTCTTCTTCTTCTGTAAAACAAAAGAGAAAGTATATATATATATATATCGTCTTTTTCTGAATTTTCGTATATCTTCTTTGTTTCCAATTGTTTAAAAATAAATTGCTCACCCAAACCGTCGGTCGTGCCTGGGAAAGTCGCTTGTCCCCGTCTCGTATCGTAGTGACTATTGGCGAATTGGGTAAAGCTGTTCGAGAGTCTCCTGTGTCGAACGACGAAATACGCCAGCACTACGCCAAGCGCCACGACGATCAAACATATTGGTATAGCAATGGACAGTATGTTCGACGTGTTTATCATAACCGGGAGTTGCAATTCTGTCAAAATAAAAAAGAGATGACATAAAAGTTTTTGTTTTCTTTAGAACGTGTATGTGTTTCACAGAATGTTATCCTAGGATTTTAGGAAACGGACAGCGTGTCTTTTTCTTTCAAAAGAAGACTTGCCTGATATTCGCGCGCTCCATGGTTCGCTCAATGGGCTTTGGTATCCTTCGTCTGTGACCAGACGCGCGGCAAAAGTATAAATCTTGTCCATCTTCGCGTCCTTGTAGTGATAAGGCGGCGGATCTTTGGTAGTTATTATTTTGGCGAGCGACTCGTTCATTTTGGAACCCTCGATTACCAGAATTTCGTAACGCCAACTGGCATTGGTCCGGATGCTCTCCGGCAAATCCGGTTCTTGCCAATAAATCAAACATTCCGTGTTATCGTGCACAACGGTGAGCTGATGGGGTGGTTTGATGGGTGGCGCCGTGAAGATAAACGGCTGACTGGGTATGGCATTGTTGACATCGGTAGCTACCGTAATGTTGTACTTTCCGCCGTACTTGATCGAGTGAAACGTGTGCTTCATAACTGTCTCATTGGTCGCCTTTAACGTCACAACCGTCAGCTTGTGGGAAATCATTTCCTCAACGGTGATCTGCAAACAAAACCGCAACGCGCGGGATCGCTAAATGTTCTCGCAAAAAAAAAAAAACACATCTTGGACAAGGAATGTTTCCTCGATAATTAAAAAAAAAAGAAAAAAAACTTGTAATTCTCAACGCAAATTATTTTCTCGAAACAAAATTTTTCACCGACCGTGTAACTGATGGCCTCGTCGATTATTGGACAACTCGCGCTCCACGAGACAATTATACTGTCATTTCTGTCTCGCAACGGTGTCACTCTCAATCTCTTCGGAGGCGCGCGTTTGTTGTACTGCGTCGTGACCGCGATCGGTGCATGCAAAGGTCCGGCTCCGTAATCACCGTAAACGCCAATGGAGAAGAGATAAGACTCGCACGCCTCCAAGTCCTTGATCGTAGCCGTGTGATTGGTAGTAAGAATCCTGTGATCTGCACGAACAAAAAACAAAAAAAAAAAGACTTGTTTAGTAACAATAAAACTCTCCAACAATGTCAGTATAATTTTTAAGATATCAAAGCAACGTGATACAGAGAAACGAGCGAACGCGCTGCTATCTATCTCATCTCACCTTTGAAGAAGTCTACTAAGTTGGTAGCGTAATAAATAGCGTACTGCCACTTTATCTTTCTGTTACTCTTCGGCGGGTCCCACGTGAGCTTCACGGTGGTTCTCTGAGACTTTACCAGTTGCGCGTCGAACTGGGTTATCGTCGGTAGCGGCACGCCGGTCGTCGAAGCTATTATTGTAGTTACTTTGCCGACGTAAGTCTTCTTCATCGCGCCCACCTCGAAAGTGTAGGTAACGCCTGGCGCCAAGTTTGTTATTTCCTTTTGGGTGTCATTGGTAATGAAGGTTTTAAGAAGCGGATAGGATGATCCTCCCGGCAAATGGATCGCCTTGGGTGTGATGTGATATCCGTCCACGTCCTTCATCTTCTTCCATCTCAGAGTTACGGAGTGATTGGTACTTTCCATCACTTCGAGATCTTCGATATCATCGATGTTAGCTGAACCGTCGAATACGAAGGTAACGACTTTCGACGAGACCGACTGGTGTTGTCGATTCTTCGCTATGATCCAGAAGTTGTAACTCTTGCCCGCCTCGAAGGCCATGTCGATAACCGCCACGGTCGTTGGCCGAATAAATTCCAGCGGCGGTATAGGCGGCGAGACGTAACCCTCGTAGCTTACGATAACACCGTTCGGATGTAACGGCGGTTTCCATGTAACCTCCACTTGAGTGCCGTTCTTCTGTGTAACTTTCAGTTCCACCGGTTCGGATGGCACACCCTCGTTAGTCATCGCGACCAAGTACTTTGCCGGCGGATACGTGGTGTTCTCGTTACCCTTCAGCCTCACGTAAACCGTCATGTTATATTTCGTGTACGGTTCGAGATTGTTGAATTGATACTCAGTTTCTTCGATCCACTCGGTGGCGTTGTGCCACTTGGCGTTCGGTATTGCCCGCGCGATCGACGGCAGAAACTCAAACGTCACGTTCAACGGTATTGGCATCCACCAGAAGAGAAAGAGACTGGTATCGTTGATGGAACGCTCGTCCACACCCATCACCAATACCTGGTAGACACGTGTTTTGTTCTTCTCGCAGTTGTTCTCGTCAAAACCGTCGAAACAGTCTTGATTGCCGTCGCAGTAAGACGCAAGCGGGAAGCAACGCGTCCCGTCACACGGGAAGAGACCCGCGTAGCACGACGGAGTTGCGACCGGGCTCACATCGTGATCTTGACAACCAAGTTCGTCGCTACCATCCGGACATTCCTCGCTACCGTTGCAGATGCTCGACAACGATACGCACGAGCCATCTTGACGGCACATGAACTGATTTTCTTCGCGGCACGACAAGTGTCTGTGCTCGCAGTGAAGCTCGTCTTCGCCGACCAAACAATCCTTCGAACCGTCGCACACCCACGCGTTCTCGATACAATCGCCGTTGTAGCATTGGAACTGGTGCTCGCGACAGTTGCGCGGCTGTTCCGTCGTCTGATACGTTATCGGAGACGTGGAGTCTATATCAGCGGTGCCGCAGCCAAACTCGTCGGAATTGTCGCCGCAGTCGTCCACGCTGTCGCATTTCCACCAATAGGGCACGCATTTTTTATTATTGCACATAAACATCCAATCGTTGCACGTGTTGTTCGAAGGTACGATAGTTGCCAAAGGCGGTGGTAAAACGGTGGTTCGGGTGGTGCAGTTTAGCTCGTCGGAACCGTCGGGACAGTCTCTGTCGCCGTCGCAGGCCCACGACTTGTAGATGCATCGATTTCCATTTTCTTTGGTGCTGTGACACGTGAACTGCCACGGCTCGCACACCATATTCGTACAATTCTTTTCGTCCGCGTTGTCGGCGCAGTCCGACTCGCCGTCGCACTTCCACGCGGGCGGTATGCATAGATTTTCCTTGCAACTGAATTCTTCGGGTCGACACGAAAATCTGCTCGGCTGAACGGCCTTGTTCGTGCACTGTCGCTCGTCCGAACCGTCGCGACAGTCGTCCTCGCCGTCGCAGTGCCAGCGATGCGAGATGCAACGGCCGTTGTCGCACTGAAACTGCGTATCCGTGCATTTGACGTACGTGCAATTCATCTCGTCCTTGTTGTCCTTACAATCGCGATCCATGTCGCACACCCAGTACTTCGGTATGCACTTGTTGCCGTCGCACTCGAAGTTGTTGGGGCTGCAGGTCGAACGGTTGCAATTTACCTCGTCCGAATTGTCGCCGCAATCGTTGTCGCCGTCGCACTTCCAGAACTCGGGTATGCACACGCCGTTGCTGCAAGCAAACTGATTGGCCGAACAGGTTTTGGCTACGGTCGGACACGTGGAATTGGCAAACGGTTTCCTACCACCCGGACATAGACATTTGTTGTCCATCATCTCCATGCCGTCCGGGCAGAGACACACGTGGCTTTTGTTCGGCGCGCCCAAGCAGATGTGAGAGCACGTGTTGTTGGTCGCGCAATCGTTCGTGCCGATCTGAACGCTGTGCGCGAAGACCTTCAGGTCCATCAAACCGGCAATTTGGAAACCGACTACCGTGCTGATCCCGATACCGTGATCCTTGTTGGCGACGAATATCATCGACTGCTTCCAATCGTCCCAGTACATGTTATCCTTGAACACGGCGACCGCGAACGGATGCGACACGCGATTGTCGTTGGCGATGATCTTCTTGAATTTCTTGCCGTCGAAATCCGAGGAGGCGATGTAATCCGCTCTGGCGTCCACCCAGTAGATGCGTTCGGCGATATGATCGATCGTTATTCCGTTCGGCCACTCGACAGTAGGTTTGGTGAACAATCGTTTAACTTCCGTGCCGTCCAGATTGGCTCGAGAAACCGACGCGTTGCCCGGCGCCCAATCGGTCCAGAACATGTATCCGTTCATAGGATGTACCGCGATGCCTCTCGGCTTCTGCAGATTGTTCGGTCCCAAAATCGTTCTGCGCATTCTGCCCATAAGAGACATATCCGTTCGAATTATCTGTATTCTCATCTTAACACCGTCGACGAAGTATAGAACGTTGGACACCCAATCGAAGGCCATACCCTCGATGGAACTTAACTCGGTCTCGACAAGAATCTCGGGATAACTTAGACCGTCCTTGAAGCATTGTCTGCCGATCGTGTCGTTCACAATATCCGCCCAGTACAAACAGTTGTTCTTCATGTCGAATTCGATAGCGATGACATTCTTCAAATCGTGCACAGGTAACGTTTCCGTCATTCCGTTCATCAGATCTATTCGCGTTATATGTTCTCGCTGAGCGACCAACAAGAATTCCCGTTTTTCGCTCAACGGGCAGGGTATCTCGTCCGGCTCGAAGTTCCTCGCATAACCGTCCGTACACTCGTCGTCGGTTATCTTTACGTAACCCTTCGTGCGATTGTAAAACTTGCCGGACTTGCATGTGGCCGGTACGGCGTAAGGATCGTATTCGGCTATGAGCGTCTTGTTGCGAATACAGTGACCGTCGGAACGCACAAAACCGTAAGCGCACTCGTAATCGTTCACGTCGCACAAGCACTTTTCCCATTTCACCGGCCGATTGTAATCAATGCCCTGATAACAATTGACGTTCATCGCGCGTCTCTTGTACGTTTCTCTACGTCCCAACACACATGACATTTGCGGCTGATCGGGACTCGACGGGGACCAGAATTTGTAATCATCGTCCGTACATTCTCTCTCGAACACGTTTCGCAGATCCACTTTGATTATAAGCCACTGATGCATCCCGCTGTCCGATCCGAACATGGTGAATACCGTGGTGTTCTCGCCTGGTTCCGTCATGAGACCGTAGACACGCAGCATCTTCTCGTTGAAGACGTAAGTCTGCCACGTCTCACCCTCGTCCGTCGAATACGAAATATTTCTGGTCTCTCCGCGCGATTTGAAATATTTCACCGCGACCAGCAAACCTCCGTGATCGCCCATGTTGAAAAAGTAATATTCCTTCAGCACCTCTTTCCACGTTAGACCCGCGTCTCTCGACACAAACAATGCCGGATGACCCTTCAGACTGTGTCCGATCACGCCGGTTGCCATTATTATTCCGGGCGCTGATTTCGAGCTCATAATTGTGACGGATCTCGTCACCGGATACAATTGACTGAATCTCTGACTTAGATGCAAGTTGCAGTCTTTTCCACAGTTAATGTAATGGCCGCTCACACTCGTCTCCGGGGCCTTAATGGTGTTCCAAGTGACACCGTGATCAAAGGTGATTGACGATCTCAAATGCTCCGGTCCGATTGAGCTTGATTTCGGAATGGTTTTCACTTGCGACGCTATGTATATACCTCTAAGACCTTCTACCTTGTACAGATCCGTAAACGCTTCGTCAGCCACGTCACTATAAATAGGAAACGAAACAATTAGAGAGAGAGAACAAATTGAATTAACGAGATGATTTGCAGCTTTTCAGCTTTGTTAAATAACATCGTCAACTTACTTCAACCAGCTGTCCTTCCAGGTGCTATTGGGGAAAAATGTTAGGATGTTGTCCAGAGACAAAGTGAATATGGCTCTTTCGTTGTCTATAAGTTCCGACACGTAAAGATTGACCGTGGTCTCGCTGTGCGACACCGAGATGAAAAGTCGATTGTGCGACACGTCCACAATGTGATAATCTTTGCAGTCAAGTTCTGTGTTAAAGTAAGCCAAAACGAACGGCTGACCTTTGTAGGAAACATAAAGATCCAGATGTTCCGACGATCCGTTCTGTGTTTTGAAACGCGATAGAAACAAACATTGAGAACAGGCTGAACAAACAGTTCTTAGTGACACAACAATATACGATCATCGCGCGATATCTTACCTTTGAATTTTTCATTGTGGCAAACATGTAGTCTCCCCTAATTTGAAAATCCTCAACATTTTGAATAACAACGATGAATTCTTTTCGAATGGCCGTTCTTATTCTCATCGGGTTACTCAATCTTTGCATCCACATGTATCCTAAATTTTGCATGTCCAGTTTCAAAACCGTGTTGTGACCAGTGGGCTCTATGCGCTCCACAAACAAGGTGCGATAGGGGGACCAAAAGAAGGCTTTCACGTAGTGATGAATTGGCGTCCACATTTGTCCGTGATCGGTTGATATCCACAACTAAAAAGCATTGTTTTAAAGTAGAAAAAAATAAATAAAAAAAACCATCAATTTTACACCTTCACAATAATTAAGTTCGATCTCACAAGAGAACTAAATGATTGTGTTTTTGTTTTTTATATCCTTTTACCTTTCGCGACATGTCAACTTTGTCGAGCGCCACGAGTACTCGTGGATCCAATTCGTAAAACGAGACTTCGTTTGGATGAAACGGCACCGCGATCCTCTTAATTGTCTTCCCATTGTCGGACGTGATGAAGATTAAATTATTCGTACTGTCCACGAAAACGCACTGTCGAGTTTGACAAAAAGCCAACAAGAGATTATTTTTTTATTGAGATTTAAAAACAAACGTAAGATTATTTTTCACATAAAAAAAAAAAAAACATACATAAAAAAAAACAAAACATTATAGTTCAGTGTGTCACGTCGCGTAATCGTAAAATTTCAACACTCACGTGTTCGTAATACTTTGGATGATTGGTGAACTTGTCCACAACCGCATATTGAGCATTCGGTTCTTCTGAGACTTTAAACATTTCAGTCTTATTTTCAAATGTATCACCGTAATCGTAACTTATGTACACAGAGCTAGGATGGGTCGCGGAGGTAACTCTGCTAGTCTGAAAGCGCATCACTGGCGTGCTATCTCTCGCTAGACATATTATTACATTGGAGCCTTCTCCGACCCAATGTACCATCAGTTGCTGATGAGAGTCGTTTAAAGCATTGACCTGTAATGACAAGAAAAAAAAAAACAAACAAACTGTTACTCTTGGTAGACAAGAAGGATCATGTATTGCAGGAAAGTATTGTAATATTATACAAATTCACAGATAACAGAATAAATGTGTGCTGTCACACGCGAACAGCATGTAAGAATAAAGATAAGAGATAAGAAATAATTTATATACACACATATATATGTATATACAAGTACGCGTTTTCCCTATTGGACAAGTTCCGTATACGCGCACGACGCATTGAAAACAATTTATTTTTACAATCTATCTCTACAATCTACACGTATATAATAATCTCAACACGAAACAAAAAACAAATCTTATTGATTGATTGCCAGAGAGTGTTAAACACAAAAGCCCGGTTGCAATATCTCTAATTATAGATTTATTCGCAAGATAAACACACTCTTCGCATACTCTTCAACATTCCATTAACCAGTGACAAACGTGTCATGTAACAGGAGATGAATCATTACGTATGCGTGATTCATGGAAAATTACAAGCAGCTTGATTTAGCAATTAATACAGAGTTGCTTCGGTGTCTTAAGTGTCAAAACAAAACAATAGCGATTCTAAAATTCCTGTTTAAAAAAAAACACAAAAAAAAAATCGATTGGAAAAACCAAATTAACGCAAAGTATCGTTTCGTTACGCGCCAAAGCATTAATTAGCAGATTATATGAAGCAGAAAGAACGTAAATATGCAGAAGACACCGAACAATCGGGTAAAGGTCAATTTTTTTTGACAAGCTAGAAGTGAAAGTACACTATCCGGTTTTTTTTTTTTTTTTCGTATACTATTATGATACATTCCAAAGTAATCCTGAAAATACACACACACACTGCGAACTAATCTCTATGGGTAAGTTCCACTTGCTGTTCGCGACGTTCGTCAACGTTACCTATCTTTGTTTAAACTTTCGATGAAAAACAAAGATAAAATGATATTCCATGAGCGTTGCGAACGGCAAGTGGAACTTACCCTATGCAAGCTTACGATGTGCTTCGCGTAGAGACACCGGGTCTCCTAGACCCAATCAAAGATTTCAACCGGTGTTTCTGGTAAAAATTAATTTTCTTTTTTTAAACGCTTATATCTTTGAAAATACTTGAAGATAAAAAATTTCTTGTGTTTCGCCCGACGCGGAATCGTTCGAACTCTCGCGATTCTCGAGAAAAACAAATTTGAAAAAAAAAAAATATATCGATTTTTCGCGGAGATATTCGATTTTAAAATCGCGTGGGTCTCGCAGACCCGGTCTAACCAGGGCCGTTTTTTGTGCGCAAAGGATTTAATATCAAATCTCAATTATTGCGGTAGATTAACGGATCTTTAAAATGTTTCAAAGGCAAAAAAAAATCTCCTAGAGAATATAAATGCGAAACCGGAGGGATCGGATACTCGTAACCTTAGAAGATGATAATCGGTTGTTATCTGTTCAGATAAGGTGGGGTGCTTCCAAGTATGCGTGTATGACTAAGCGTGTGCGACACAATGACGCACAGAAAAGGAGATATAGAAGAAATACCGCATAGCCATATCTGTAACTACAAACTATAACTATGTGTTTGCGTGAAAATGATGAATATTTCCGTAACAAACGATTTTTCGCGCGACTCGTCGCAAAATAAATTGCGGCGCGCACTTTGGACTGACAAACGAAACGTCGTCGTCGATCCGCTCGCACGAATGAAGTCTCGCAGCGGGTGACCCTGTCCCTTCCTCCCCCTCCCCCGGTCGAAGAAAAAGAAAAGGGAGAAAAGCTAAGGGGGGAAAAACAAATAAACAAAGAAAAGAAATATAGAAGATACGGGAGGAGATAACGCGGGTTGTTGACCCCCCTTGCGTGTCAATAACGGAGCGGGGACCGCTCCGTTTCGCCGAGATTGATTAAATTTACTCCGGAAGAGAGATAATACGAGCAATTATGCTCGGACATGTCTGCTGCGCGCCGCGCGCACAAAGACCGCGCTTGTCCGCGCGCGCTCTCTCGGACGGTCCATTGGGAAAAATTCCGCAAGACGACGATATACAGCATCCAGCTGAGAGAGAGAGAGGGAATGTGTTATATATTAGTGTGCGTGTGTATGCGGCAAACGCACACACATATGTGTGATAGATTATATGTATCGACGTGTCATACATGTATATATATATATATATATATATGCGGTTTTTGCGACGTGTCTATTGCGCGACGTCGCGCGATGTGCGTTTCGTTGTCGCTTTTTTTTTAAAAAGCCTCCACGACGAGAAACGTCACGGTCGAAATTGCGACGCATCGTTTGTCCGACCTTCGGAATCCTCTTCTCGTACAACGATGGGATTTGGCGACGCGCGGGAGAGAGAGAAAGCGAGCGAGCGAGCGCGCGCGCGCGCGCGCGCCGTACGTACCTTCGTCGTAATGTTTGGGTTGTTGTTTGGAAACTCCGTAGGAGACGGGGATGGATTCGTCGGCGCTTCTCGGCGCGCGCGCGACGACGACGACGACGATGACGACGTTTCATCGTAATCCCGTCGGTCGACGATCAACGGTCTTGGACGCGGCGAATCCCCGATATCGTCCGCTAGATGCAATCTCCTCGCTTTGTCGCCGTAACGCACGCCGTAATCGCACTCCGTCGGCAGAACCAGATGGAGATACAACGCGAGATAAAGGGCCGCGCTGGCCGTAATCAACCGGCCGGCCATCTTTCCTACACTGACTTTCCTTTTGACAGAAAGAGTGTCTTTATACGAGAGCGCGCGCGGGGAGAGGAGTGTGCGTCTCCCCCGTTTTGCGGGTGGAGATACTCCGATTTAAACGGCGCATGCGCGCGCCGCTCCCAATGGGAAGGTTTGTTTACCACAGACGAAATGATTTATTGGCCAGAGCGTTTGGAAAGTCGCGCTTTCCCATTGGACGCGCGTCGTCGCGCGCGCGACGCGTTTGATGAAAACACATTGATCGCAATTCAAATTTGTAAATCTGTCTTAACGATCTGCGAAAAAATCTGTCTTCTCTGTGCCCTACTTGCGCGTGTTATCACAGATCAGATTGAGTCACGCACAACCGGTGCAAAAGTCATTTTGCAACATCGAATTTATCAATAAATAAAACATCGAGCATTATGGTTCTCTGGATGAAGCGTTTTTTTTTAATCAAGGTCAGCTCGATAAGAGATTTTATTTAAATGAAATATCGTATAATTATCATATATATATATATATATATATACGTATGTAATATTATGGTCGATTTTATAATCGCATACTTGACGCAACGGCGAATGCAATTGTATCTCGTAACGTGATCTTGAAGTAATCTCGACATCGGTGATCGATATTTGTAACCTTATTGATTTGTTCGCGCAACGTTTATTGCGTGTTTTATTTTTTCGACATTTAAAAAAAAAACAAAGAGACATCTGCAGTGACCCAAACGTGTAATCTCCGCAACGTTTTGATCAATTTTGTCAACAATTTTGCGCCGCAAGAATACATTGAAAAAAAATACTTATCGCACGTGTGATTTGAAATTGTGAGTTTTTTAAAATATTTTATTTGTTATAATAGAGAGAAAACTATGAAGAGAGAGCGCACACGTACCTTTCTCTCCCGAAATTCTCAACGTGGTCCCGGCTGTGGTTGGAGTAGTTTAAAAACTGTTGCTGGCTGTTGAGGCCCCCCGGATACAAAGGCGAACAAACATCATCATCTCAGATCCGATGAACAAAGAAAACAAAAGGCTCCATAGAATTTCCAATAAAAAAAAGTCAATAAATCATCGTTTAAGCGGCAAGTAACACTTTTAATGATGAGCCGACAAATGTAACGATAAAAGTATATTAGATAATGAGTTTCACTTCCTGTGCGGTTAAATAGCAACCGCTGTCACCAAGCGCGTCCGTATATTCATCCTTGGAGATCGCTACGCGTAATACGTACGTAATCGCCTTGATAAAACGCGTTTGCGAATGCGACACAAACTGCTCCGATCGTAAAAAAAATTCGAAAAACAAAAAAACGTCGCGTTTCAAAGAGAATAAAAAAACACACGCTGGGAAGCGTGATTGAAGATTGACGGACAACACAGCGCGGAAAAGTTGAAAATTTTTCTCAATCAGCGCCGCTTTTTCGAGCGATCATTTATTTAAGAGCGCAATGTACAACACACATTTCACACACAGTGTGTGAGTGAAATTACACACAATACCTCGCCAATTTTCGCTTCACGTTGCGTTAATTCGCACGCGTTGATACACGACAACTTGTCGAATTGATTGATTGATTGATTAATTGATTAATTGGGACGAGAATGACGTAAAAGCGTGTTGTTTGTTCGAGTCGCTTCTGTTTTTTTGGAAAGATTTTCCGCTCGAAATCTGCGAGAGATAAGGCGCGCGTTTCGATTTTCAATCAATTTACAAGCAAGCAAATTCAAACAATGTTAATATTTATTTTATCCACACAAAATAACGTAGGTAGAAATAGAATAAATAAGCGACTCTAGTGAGTACGAACTAAATCAAGAATTAGATCTTTGAGAGTCAAACGCTGTTGGATGTGTACGCGCGAAACAAATTTTTAACGTGTATTAAAAATCAATACACGTATAAAATTCAAATTGAACAACAATTTGAAACGTACATCCAACGCGTGTGGTCTCTCAAAAAAAAAAAGTTCTGTTTCTTGATTTAGTTTAGAAATATTTTCTATAAACATTTCATCTGTATAAAATAAACGTTCGTAATTGTTTAATTAGCTCTAAATTGTTGATCCGATAGTAATTGGCGTCGCAACAAAACTCGAAACGCGCGCTCGTAAGTCAATTGCAACAAAAATCACAACCGAGACAAAACACGCAGCGCGTGTGTCCGCAACATCCTCGTAGCTGCTTCGTCCGAGCTGGCAATGAAACTTTCGTGACCGTTTATTTTTAATATTCTAGAATAGCTCCTTACGTGCGTTTACTGCAAAAAAAGAACATGTTTTAACGCCTTTTATCTTACCTTCTTTTTATCGAGAGACAATTGAATGATTTATGTTCACAAACAGGAAAACGACGCGGGCGGGCGTTAATTAATTACGTCACACGTCGATTACACAGTCGTCGCTTCTTGCTTTTTTTTTTTTTTTTTTTTTTTTCTAGTGAAAAGTATTTTTGACGCGCATTTCGCATTCGCGCTGATGGTTCACCAAACGTCACGCTCTATTCACAACTCCGGCGAAAAAGATTTATCTTGTTTTACCGACGTATTTGTTTTTTTTTTTTTCTGTTTTTTTTTGCGGCGAAAGTTGTTTGTTCAAGCTCTTCGCCAAAGTGCGCGAATAAAAATTGTTGAGAACTGTGCCAGGTACGCGTATGTATCCTCAAACATTGTCGTGTGCCAACGTGCGCTCGCCACATGTGTGTGCCTTTGCCTCCCCATTGACATTTAGCGCGAACTAATTTTGCGAACTCGCGCTTTTGCGACGGCCGACCATTGTCGCGCACATCGCGACGACCCGATGCAAATTGTACATACACACGTATGTTACAAACGCTTCTACAGCTCTCTAGTGATCCATTGTTTCGCCAACGAATTAGTTCGCGTTAAACGGAAAGAATTGCGGGAGAATCAGAGGAGAGAATAGAATCTTGAGACAGTTTTATATTTGCTCATTTGTTTTTTTTTCGGACGAGTGTGTCTGTCAGTTGCTTTTTTTTTTTTTTTAATACGTCGAGAGAAGTGCTACAGTCTTATTCCTGGCACCGAGTACGCTTTTGACAACGTATCGCATTTTTTTGTTTTTTGTTTTTTTTTATTTCTCAATGAAGCTATAAAAAGGCACATTAAAAAATTACACATGATCTTAATCAAGTTCGAAAGGTAAAATTAGTGCGCACACACCGTTGTGTTGTGTCCTCGCGCGTCACACAATGACAATGACAAGAAAGTGAGATTATATTCGAATATTTCGTTTTACAAAGTGAAGAAGAGACAAAATCAATAAGGCGAATTATTTTTATATGACATTAATGCGTAGAGTATCAGATATACAAAGAAAACACACGTATTTTTCTTTTTTTACTGGAGGAGAAAGGTAATTGTGTGCCACATCTGCGTTTATTTTATTATTATTTTTTTTTTGATTTTTGGTTTTTTTTTTTAATATAATCGCGAACATCAGCCTGAAGGATATGTACGTAACCAAAAAAAAAAAAAAGTTGTAATATAATTCAAGCGAGTATTCAATGATACGCATTCAAGTTCTTTTCGTATTAAAGCGCCCCTGTTTAAATTACAGATGCATTCGTTAGTTATAGTGTGATTTAGAGAATCATTATAACAATGACATCTAGTGAAAGCTGCCCTGATACTTCTTTCTTGAAGATACAAGAAGGTAATCGGACGACACCTCTTTTATTCGAAGACAAGAAGCACGAGGCTAGTTTTAAAACGAAAAGAGCCACAATGTTTTTAATAATTTGACAATTATTATTATATATATATATATATATATTATCTATTATATAATAACTTCTTTTATTTTCTTATAATTTAATATATGTTTTCTTTTTTATCGCGTTTTGTATATTTTTATATAGATATATATTTATTTATATATATATATATATTTATATATAAACACATAGCTCTATGACATACCAAATGTTGTGTTTGTTTTTTTAAGCAATGCGACTCTGATACTCAATGTTTTTTACGCTAAAAATGCACATGCATAAAATTATATAAATGTTAAGCAAGTATATGAATATTTTTGATTAGAATTATTCTCTCGCGGACAATATATGTGTATGTGTGTGTGTCTATGTGTGTATGTAGTTGTATATGTATATATACAAACGTCTGAATAATTTCAAGCTGCGTTTTTAACTGATAACGCACAATCGCTCTATAAAAACATAAATATCCCATCTTTTTGTACGTCGAATCGAAGAATTAAAAAATGTCGCATGTCACTAGAGCGATGATGTAAGTATAGATCTATACTTGCACAATATATAGTATAGTATAATATATAGTATATGTGTAGTATACATATATATATTGCCATATATACATACATAAACTAATATACTATATATCACGCGTAGCATTTCATCGGTTGCTATTTCACAACATGAGAAACTACCTCCTATACTTATACCATCGACTAGAACTGAGAAACAAAACGTTAATGCCGAATCGATCGGACGAGTCGCATTGAGTTGAGAAAACGAACAAACCACATCGTAATATATTCTCTCGCGTAAAACAACAATAAATGTCAAAATACATTTATATTAAAAAAAAATAAAAAATAAAGGTTTCTCTCTACGTAAGAATTTTACATTGATGAAGACTTACACTCTAGAATAACAAAATTGAAGAACGTGATAAATATTAAAAAAGAAAAAAATTCTTTAAACAAAAAATTTTACAAAAGAGAAATACAGAGTCCGCGAAAAGTCACGCCAAATGTCAAGTTGGGATCAAGTGAGACCGATGTAAATGTAGAAGATTTGCGAAAGTGATATTATATACGGGTGTATAATAATTTACCGTTTATAAGCGCTCACTTAATACAAACTGTGCCATTTGCGCGCGAGTGTAAATTTTTTTTCAAATATCGACTTTTGTTAAAATCTTCCAATTCTGCAAAAATGAATGATATATTTGGGATCGTACAAGAGGTGAGGGAGAGGGGGGAGGGGGAAACTCTCTCTTTTTTTGTTAAGTTATTACACATTTTCTTTATAATTCTTCAATGCAATTTTCCCTTCAGAGGGCGCTGCATATATATATTTAACAATTTGTTAAAAGCTAGTTTCATAATAATATTATGTCCCAAGTTAGTGTGGTTCTTTCTTAAAATATATGGCAGTCATTCAAACGCAAACGGACACGTTTGCGGGAAAAAAAAGTCAAGTAAAATACTGCGGTGCATTATATATATGACATAATGAAAGCAATTATATCCTAAGCAATTCACGGATGGAATACTTGTTTTTTTTTTTTTTTTTAATATCGTTGGAGATGATATAACTTTTCCGTAACGTGAGAACTTGTGTGTAAAATGCAATGAAATGCATGTTAAAATATTAAAAAAATTAACTCCATATATATATATAAAT
>NW_018020632.1:404911-439615 GCF_002006095.1 Pseudomyrmex gracilis
AAAAAAAAAAAAAAACATTTCTGGATATGTAATGAAACATTGCAGAAACTTATAAAATATTTTGTACCATAAAGAAGACATTACTTGTTTCAATGAATGACAGTAAAATGATCGTTTTATCTTAATAATAACATGAGCCACACGTGAGTGTGACAGAACCAAAAATCTCGCGTCAGAATTCTGATCACGCTAACGTGGGACATTAAAAAATGTCGCTTGTCCTTCAACTAGCAATATATTGCAAAGTGTCCAAAATTCATTGAAGAACTAAAATTCAATTAGACTTTCAATAGCCTACAGTTTTTTTTTTTTTTGTAAATATATTCAACATATATAACCGTTAAATATCTCCGTTCTTCGAAAGTAGGCGTTTTCAAAGATCCGCTCTCGTATATTCGTCCTTCAATTTATTTCATAACACCATGTCTTCCCTAATTTTATATTTAGCGTTGCTTTAACCATGTAGAGCGACGAAACATTTTTCATAAACACGATGTTGTGCAGACGCGCATTACGAGCGGCTTAAACCGTACTTCACTGCTCCAGTTTAGCTGAAAATTAGCAAACGTGAAAAGTAGTAAGTACATTGTACACAAGGTCGATTGGTTTTGCTACAACTGTGTCACTTCCAATTATTATCTGTTTCGTTTTTTACAATTTCAACACGCGGACGACGAAGCTACAAGAGAGAGGATACGATATGTAGGAGATCAGCTAATCATATAATTCTCGTAAATCATTAAAATGCGTTTTCCAGAATGTTTGAATTACAAAAAAAAAAAGAAGAAAAAAAAAGGAATTTAAAACGTCGCAAAACTTAAAAAGTAAATTTTCAAATCATCACCAATTAACGCAAACTTTTCCTCAGAGAACTTGAAATTAAGTGTACATTGTATTTTCCAAATCTTATATTTACACAGCCGTTGCGCCAATTTTTGTGTGTCTTAAGAACAACGCTATATCGATACATATTTGTACATAATAAATACGTAAAAAAAGTTATAACAAGTGCTCCGTCGTTTGAGGAGTCACGTGTTGTGAGATGCGTTGTGTGCCCTACGCGCATTTGAGATGCGCTCGAGCCATCAGTTACCTCTACGATAAAAGTTCCTGGGGGGGGGAATATTCTGATAGCAGAAAAAGCATGACGAACAAATGACGGTGTCAGAAGCGGTGTGATGGAATATAAATATAAATATATATATATATATATAGCTACACAATATAGAATTTAACAATGATACACAATTATTATATATGTATGTATATATATATACAGCTACATAACACACTATTTTTATATGCGAAATAAACAAATTATTCAAACTGAAACAACGATAATATATATGCGAATAATAAGCACCTATGACGATGATTTAATGAAAGTAGATGATGTGATGTAGAGACACAAGTGCGTTTCATATATATGTATATATATTTGTTAGTAATGCGTGAGAATCTTTATTACAAAGTGTCTATAGAAACTTTTGCGCGATAAAAAAAAAAAACAATAATCTCTCTCGACACGTTGTCACGTTTGCGAATTTGAACAATATTACAAAATTGTTATATGAAACACATAAGCTCTACGCATCAAAATTTTCTCGTTTTTCAGAGAAAATTCACGTAATCATTCCGCATTCACAATTGGAAGAACATTCCTGTTGAATTTCTCAGAAAAGCTAAATAATATAACGAAAAATTATATATAAATTAAAAAAGAAATAAAAAGAAAAATAAAAGGAATGTCGATCGATTACTCGTGCAATAAGTAAGTTACGACGTTAAAAAATGATCTAGGATTGTGTTGTGCGACTCACCGCATTTCTAAATGTTGTTCCAATTGTGTACTGTTCAATACGTTCATTGGTTTCGCTTTCTACTTTTTGGCTTTTCTAAAATATGATAAATGCAATATGATCGAATGCGATAGGATCGATGAAGTGGAGATTTCGTGTTCAAGGGGAGTGAGGGCGCATATCTCTCTCTCGAATTTACGCTTAAACGAAGAGAAGATGTGATCGTCCGTCACTCGAGAATGATAATGATGATGTACAATGTGTGTTCTCTAGCCAGGATTGGCTATCGCGTTTCGCAATTAAGTGAACTGATACATCAAAGTGCGTGATGAAGATCGTATATAGAAAATACATTTTTTTATTTTCTAGAAAGAAAAGTTAATGGGAAATATCAAGGATGAGAAGACAATGAGGGATGTTGAAAGAGTGAAGTAATGGAAGATGATGATGATGATGATGATGATGATGATGGTGGTGGTGATGATGATAACGCGTATATTTTTTATTGCTAGCAGAATATTCTCTATTCAGATTCATCTTCGAACGTGTTTGAAAGAGCGAAGTAAAATAATAATAATAATAATAATAAAACAGGCATCTTATATGTACACAAGAACGGTACGTCTTAATTCGATATGCTGCAAAACTTAACAATTTTTATCATATATAATAAGTGGTCACGTGATTTATCACTTATGAGTCAGTGTTAGAGATTTTCAAAATTATTAAGATACAAAAGAGAATATAAAATTTTCATTTGCCAACTGTGTGTAGAATTTTTCAGAATTTATTTGTTGCTCAAAAAGTTCAAAATTTTTCTCACATCATTGTCGTCTTCTTAAAATGTGTGTACGACATTACACACAATTATTAAACAGATACGATCTTCCTGGATCAATCAGATTACTTACTTTTTCTTGAGAGTGAAGAAACTACGCCGCTTAGTCTCGGCTTGTGTCGGAGCGGGCAGAGTGTGAGCTCTGGATGTGCCCGCACCTGATGTTCCTTGTGCCGCTTGATTTAACGCGGACACCCAGTCGTTCATTTCGGCATCGTCTTTGGCCTGGAACAGGAAGTCGGATCCGCTTTGCGATCTGTATAAGACAAAAATAGAGATAAAAATACATACAACATTTGTGTCGATCGCGCAAATATATTATTCAATCGAGGGGAAGAGAGTTTACTTACTTGACTCGGAAGACATGTTTCTTCTTAGTGTAATCACTCGCTACGGTAATAGTCGCGCCTCGCAGGTCGAGCGGTGCCTCTCCTTTGTACGGTTGATCGGGCGAAGCTTTGTACGACTTCTGATCTTTATATACATATAGATTCTGTCCACGTACGACCATGTAAACCTTGTCCCATGAGCGATTCGACGCCTTCTTCGTCGTGCTTTCCCACTCGTGCTTCCGGTGCAACGGTCCCTCGAACTCGTCGTCGCTGGGACTTCGTTGCTCTGCAAAAAGTTTTCGAGCGGATTATTATCTTCGATTTATATAAAAATTCTTTCTTTGCGATAGAAAAATTTTCTAAACAAAAGAACCCTCTCGGGTCGGTTTATTATTGCAAGCTCGTTTATGCGCTAGAAGAGCCAGTATCTGTGTATCCCTTGCTCCTTTGGACAAAATGTCACAGCTGCAAATAATCATGTCTTGTTATTACCGCATTGTTATCACAAAGGTTAGTAACATGCATTCGATGAGAGATCATCACACTCCGCCCCAACGCAAGATGCTTATTATTTTTCTTATAATTCTAATATCATCGTTTGATAATACGTTCAAAAGTTCAAGTTTAACAAATCAAATATACAACACACACGCGCACGCACACACACACACACATGTACAATTTTAAATAATCGTCTCAATGATTCGTTCCGTCGTTTGTTGTTAGTCAGGTCGCAATTTAGTTCCGAGAGTCCGCCTGTCGAAATATCGTGTCTCTCACGACGATCTCCTTCCAATCTGTATAGATGATGATGCAACTCGCTCGAAAGCGCACATACACTCGAAATGCGGGAATGTTAACTGTTAGTACAGTTAGAGAGATGGCTGTGATGCGAACACACAAAATTCCGACTCCGGTCCGGACGTACGTGGTGCAAACAAATTTATCGAAACAATTCGAATTTTTTGACACGTGGAGAATTCGAGTCGCAAGTTATAAAAATCACATCGCACATGTCGTCGTAATAATCGCACGTAATTTCCAACGAGTGGCAACGTCGTCGAATTATTTAGACGTCGAGATGAACCGTCCGTTTTTCTTTTCGCTGCAAGCATGTGGAAAAATAAGATAAAAAAAAGAAAAAAAAAAGTGAGCGAACAATTACAAACTTCGACGCGATCGGCGCGTCGTGCCGTACGTCGGTGGTGAACGCGAACGAATCAAAAACTAGTCTCTCGGTGTGGTTTCTCATTTCTTCACTTACCGGCAATGCTGCGCTCATCGTCACTCACACCACTGCGATCTAAACTCGGCGACTTGGCGGATTTTCTCCAACGGAAGCTTCTAAACGGCGATTTGCTGCGGCTTCGTTCCTTACGCCTTAAAGGACCAGACTCGGAACCGCTTCCTTTCGGAGCTTAACGATGTAAACGTAACACACATAACATTTATTAGCTACTTACTCTTTACGCGACACTTAGCTTTGTAGCAGAGAATTGTGATCACGGATAAACAATTTTTGTTTTTCTAATCGATCCTTCCATTTACACAACACGTTACACACACTCGCACTTCGTAACATGTTTTTTTTTTTTTTTTTTTTCCATGCCCTCTAACTACTTATGAAGAGAACGCACGAGGATCACCTTTGTCATGCAACATGCTCATGCAAGAACTTGAATTTATCGCGACGGAGAAATCGTCGACGCGTCATTTCGGTAAGAATAATTTCACTGTCTGCAAAATTTTTTTATATAATTTCTACAAAATAATCAAAATACTTGAAAAAAGCTCCAAGAGGTCAACGTTTTTTATTTGCCACCTCTCTCCAGATAGACTATAGTTTTTTTTTTTAAAGATATAGTTTTCATCAAACAGACTCGTCATTTATTTTCCGTGTACCACGCAGCCGCAGCTTTTGTATCGTGTGAAGCGATCCGACAACGAACTGTTGTTAATTATTATTATCTATATAAACGCGTAAAACACGGGAGGACGCGTGTGAAACGGGAGCGAAATCAGCGTGGCGCAAGATTTTATTACGCAATAACAAAACGTGAGAATATCGCAACGCGGTGTTAAAAAAAAAAAAACCCGACACGGTCGAGAGCGGTCAAAGATAAATTTACGTTCGCGAAATGGACTCTCGTCCTTCGTGTCCTTGCGCGGAAAGTTCGGAGAAGGAGACGCGCACGCCGCGGACGCATCTCGTGCCAATGGTGACGCAACCCGCTCCACCCTGGTCGGGTGCCGCGGTGATAAACGCGAAGATGCAGGAACTGTCGTCGCGAAGTTACGCGAAGAAATATCTGGTGCTTCTTTTCTACTCCTGCAACTTCTCGTTCGTGTGCCCAACCGAGATCATCCAGTTTAGCGATCGCATCGCCGATTTCCGAGCTCTCGGTAAGAATTTGAAAAACGCAATATAAAGAACGAGGAGAGAGATTTAAAAAGAAAAATTCCAATAATTCCATCTTTTAAAAAAAAAAATAAATAACAGAAGCGGAAGTGGTGGCCGTCTCGACGGACTCCAAGTACGCGCATTTCGCTTGGGTGATGACGCCGCGTAAACAAGGAGGTTTGGGCGAAATGAGAATTCCATTGCTCGCCGACAGAAATCACGAGATAGCGAGAGCCTACGGTGTGCTGAACGAAAAAGAAGGAACCGCTTACAGAGCTCTGTTCGTTATAGACAGACAACAGAACATACGTCAAGTTACGATAAACGACGAGAACTTGCCGCGGTCGGTGGACGAGGTTCTGCGATTGATAAAACTTTGCTGTTACGCGGACGAACACGGCAGTGTGTGCCCCTACGGACCGTTGCAGACCGTCGCGAGTTCTTCCGGGGACGACGAGTCGCGATACTTCGACACAACCTAATTTCGCACTCGCGAAACGTCCCTCTCTCTCTCTCTCTCTCGTCCCTCTTCGTAATTAAGTTTAAATTTTTTTAATTAATTTGTAATTGAATAAAATAAAATAATCGCGACGGCATTGCGTTGTACTTGTACGAACAAACACGTAGAACCAACGATATTAATAAATAAAATTGTTTCGATGAATTAATTATTACACAGATATAAAAACGTTGAGACACTTACTTGTCGGTGTGCGGGGACCGTACGGCGGAGTTTTGGCAGAAGTTGGCGAGACAGGAGGGATCCCTTCTCCTTCCCGGAAAGACAGTTGCCTAGGTTTTTGTGCATGCACTACGCCACACCAATCACAAAATCATGCTGTATTTATTACTTTTTTTTCAGATTTTGGTTACGCGCATTTACGTGATCACGCGCGCGATTGTTGTTATTCAAGACGGTTGTACACGAATTGTTGCTTCGCCAACAATGACCGTGTTCCAGCAGACCGAGCAGATCGGTGAGCGTTTGGTGATTCTTCGATATGATTGGTTTCTTCACACTTAAATCCAGCGAAGATCCAAAAACAAGATTCAATCGTATCAAAGAATCACTCAAGCGCGTTCACTGATCCGCTCAGTTTCTGCCGAACGTGGCCGATGTTTAACGCGCGACAGAGAGATTGAGAGAAAATTCACAATCGAAACTGAAAATTATCTGATTAGGATACAACCGTCCGAATATTCGCGCGAGAAAACACTCTACGTATCTATGTACAGAGTGTCAGAAAAATTGTGACAACAGTCCAAGCGTGAAGGTGAACGGAAGAGTCACTTACCATTTTTTTTTGTTTGAAAAATTCGCATTATTTATTCAGTGATTAATTAATTAAAGCAAATGAGAGCGCGTGAGAAACTATAGAAGTAAACGCGATTGTTTTTAGAATCATGAGATCTCAAGTCTCATTTCTCTTTACAACTGAAAATTACGCTTTATAAAGTCCACCATGACTTATCGGTTCGCTAATTAATTCGCTAATTAACAACCTAATAAATATTGCGAAATATGACAAATAACTTTTTTGTTCAGATTCAGAATCTGTTTACACACTTCGTGTCGGCATTTTTCGGACACTCTGTATGACAGACGCACACGCACATACATGACATAAAAAAAAAAAAACACAAATTCGTGCTTTTACATTCGAAACTAACGAGATCTTCGATTGCGCTTACCTTCTAAACAAGATACTTAAGCATCGTCTATTAGATCAATCGTACGGTGAAATGAGAGATGAGTACTCAAATGTACCTACTTAGTAGAGCGGCAGCATGAATGAAATGAGTTCCCAATCATGGATTAGCACACGGACTATATATATATATATATATATATACACACACACACACACACACACACACACACACAATTCGAATTTCGCTCGACGTCTCTTCTTGCGTGTTACTCCGGTTCGCTCGAGCGATTAATGTGCGAGTATTGTTACGAATCTGAGATATTTGATTAAAAAAACAAAAAAAAGAAGAAAAGAGTTACATCGTTCGCTAGATAAAAAGATTGCGATGCGTCAGGCGACACCTCGGGGTCGCGGAGTAACGGCCATCACCTGCTAGAGAGAGAAAAAAAAAGTGAACAGAAGCGAATAAACGGTGTGATTCGTGTGTGGGCGAGAGAGGCGATAGGTGCGACGTGTGTTGCTATAAATACCAGGGTAGCTGAAAGACGCAGATTTTTTACGGGGGTGTAATGCGCACTTGAGAATTGACTTAACGCTAACGTGAATTTCGATGTGTGTGGGCAAAGCTACGTCGTTAGATAACGGGTTGCGAGAAACACACACTCGCATCCCGTGGATGGGTTATATCCACCAGTCCGTCACCAGAGTTCGCGAAGCTATATGGAAAACTTATGTAATTAATTTGCATGTTAAGAATCCCCTCTCCTGGGTTTTTGAAACACTTTTACTGAGGTAGCAAGAATAAGTAACAAAAACTTCTTATACGATTTTTCTGATATACATGTGTGTAAGATATTTGACGATACACGCATTTTGCGAGCGTCAAAACACACTCACCTTCTTTGGGCTTGTCTTGAGGCTGCGGTGTACGTGTGGAAGCCTTGCGATGTGCCACTGCGATTCGTGCATTCCGTGCCGCATTTAGGGTGCAGTTTGAAGGACAGGAGACGGGAGAGAGAGAGAGAGAGACATATGGACGCGATCGAGGACACGAAGGATTTACGAATATGGATCGGAACGATCGAATATATAGGCGTAGACGGAGGGGGGGGAGAAGGCAAACATATAAACGTGCTGTTAGCAATGTCATGCTTTTTCAAACAAATACCGTATAAATTTTCGTAATTAGCCAGCCAGAATTATTTGCCAAATTTTACCGCGAGAATTCTATTATTGTCGTCGGAAATAACGAAGGAAGCAAGATACAAACCCGAGCTATCTTCGAGAATCTATCAATTTACGGGAAAAAAAAAAAAACTACCCTCGCAATCGCATTTAGTCACGCTAAATTCTCGAAAAAAGTTTACGCGTACAACAATTCCCCGTTAGAAAAAGCACTCGATTTATATATTATTTATCTCAGATAATGTGCGTATTAATTAAATGTATATATACCAATATCGGTTATTCAACATTATAGCATCTTCAAATGCAACGCAAGACTGTAAGTGAAATCGAAAGATGCGGATAAAGTCTCGTCAACGGTTTCCGATATATATTAGTATACACCCTAACAAGTAAATTATCAAGCGCAGATTTTGATTTACCGTGTCCTTCCTCTTCCGCGGCGCGTTCTCCACTTGTTGCTCCGTCAACGTCAGCTCTGTGGCAAACAAAAACATTTTAATATCATTAAATCCAGTGAGCAACACACACACACACACACACACAAGTCGCAAGTTCATCGTGAGACAAATTGCACAATTACCTTTCACTGGATGGTTCGTCCGGACTGGTAACGGGTGTTGCCTTAGCCAAACGCGCAGCCTCCGCCGCCGCCGCCTCTTCCTTCTTTCGTCTCTCTTCCTCCTCTCTTTCTTGCTCTCGTCGTTTTAATTCTTTCAACTCGAACTGCGCGAGGGAAAGAGAAACGAGGGAAAAATATTTGAATTATTTTTAAAAATAGCTCGTTCCCGTGGCAAAAGTATAATTTCAATATATATATATATATATAGTTGTCGAATTACTCACAGTAGTCAGTCGGTGCAAGGCACTAAACCTTTCTTCCTGCGCAGCTGCCGATTTCTCAAAAGCTTCGTGTTTCTTGATCAGATTTTCCACCTCGTCAATGGTATGCTGTAAAAAAAAAAAAAAAAACAAATTTGCAATGTTGCTTTTATTTCTCCGCCCGATTGAGAATCTCGGGTAGCAAAAAGATTGAGAGATTATTATACTCACGCCAAGTTCTTGGCTCATAAGATATGGTTCTTGAGCGATCAACCACGCCTCGGCAACCGCCGCGTCTCGAGCAAACTGATAGACCTCCAAAACTGCGACACGCAACAAACAAAAAAAGCAATTATTTGAGAAAAAATGCAACGGAAATTATAAATGATCAAATTCACTTTTATTTAAATGACAAAATTTATACAAAAAAACTTACTGAGTTGCAAATTCTCCCAACGTTCTTCCCATCGGTGCAAGAGCGCGTTTCTATGATCGGTTAAAGCTGCCAGTTTTTCTTTGATCTGCGCGCTAGCGTAATGATTTCTAGCCAGCAAATCTTTACCGAGATTGATACACGCCATCAGATTATCTTCTCTGGCGTCGATCTCCGCCTTCAAGCTCTGATGATTGTTCATCAGTAATTCGACACCTGCAACGTCGCGCGGTTTCTCGGACGTGTTCATCTGGCGAACAACGTCGTCCATCCAAATCATCAGATTTCTGACCATATTGAAGAATCTGAAGAGATCGCCAGTATCCTCCAACTTGGCTCGTCTGCCTTCGCATAGTGACTGCAGATTGTTCCACGCCGCCACGACTTCGGCCTCGCGATTGGTGATCTCACGTGCTTTATCGCCGGCGTAGCTCGCCTGCAGCTTGGCGGATTCCTCTTCGATTTGCGTCACCTGGGTTTGCAACGTCGACAAATCTTGAATGAAATTTGCGTGCTTACGTTGCAGAGCTGACACGGAACCGGCGTCCCGTCCAAGCTCGTCCGACATGGCGTTCTGTTTCTCCAAGATTCTGCTGAGAACATCCTTGCAGTCGTGGAAAAACTTGTGCAATTCGCGACTCGCCACCAACATCTGCGTGCGGGTCTCGATAAGTTCGAGCAGATCCTGCCAGACCTCGTTCAGACCGTCCTTCCACTCCGCGATGGTTGCCGCGTCGGAATGACCGGCGCTAATCAAGGAATCGGCGATGCCGTTCACAGCTTCCACCCGTTCGGAACCGATCGCTTCTGTATCGCGCGCGAACTCTTTGAATCTTTCCCAGAGCAGGGTCACGTGATCGTAATCTTGACCCAACTCGTGACTGCCGGCGACCAGTTCTCTCTCCTGAATCCATTGTTCCAGATCGTCGACTTCTCGATTCAGCATGAACAACTGAAGCGCCTCGTCCAGTTTGGCGCGTCGCTCGCCCGCTAAATCTTTCAATCCGGCGTAGAGTTTGTCGACTTGCGACTGCTTCACGGCGATCTGATCGGCCAACGGATGTTGATCGTTTATGAGTTGCCGGGCGGTCTCGCCGAGCTGGCGAATCGTGTCCGCGTAATCCTCGACCGCGTGTTCAAGTGACTCGTGTTTCTTCATCAAGTTTTGCGCGGATATCTCGTCCTTACCGCGATCCTCGACCATCATGTACAGTTCTTGCTCGCTCATCCACGATTCGGCCTCGGTGGCGTCGAAGAAGTACTGCTGCGCCTTCTCGTTCTGCAACAGGTGCTTGTTTCTATCGTCAACCGCGTCCTTCAGCTCGCGCCACTTCTCCGTCAACTCGGATATCAACTTTCGGAACTCGGGACTGTCTTCGTGACCCTCGTCGATCAATTTCTGTCCGTTATTGCAAACCAAATTGATTCTCGGCTCGTGATTCTCAATCTCGGTGCGTAACGACTGATTCTTCTTCTTCAACATGTGCACATTGAACAGCGAGGTTCCGTATTCGGTGCTGGTCGCCTGTGGCATCTTCTCCGCGATCCACAGTTTCTCGTCCTCGACGTCACGTCGGAACTGGAACGCTTCCTTCTTCTTCTCGAGATGCCGCTGACGATCGATTAGCGGCGCTTTGAGCTGAGCAAATCTCTGGGCGACCTTCTCCTTCTTGCACTTGATCTCTTCCATCTTGTCGTCGGGCACTGTGCGCTGCAAATGTTCCGCTTGTTTGTCCAGCTCGGTAACCTGTTTGGCTTTCACCGCCATTTGTGTCTCGATCATCTGTTGCTTCTGCATCAGTATATTCACGGACGCGAGATCGGAACCGGTATCTGTGCTCTCTATCTGTTTCTCCAGCTCGTTCATCCAAGAATCGATGTCGTCGCACGTCTGATGTATCAATACTTCACGATTGGCGTCGAACAATCGCTCGCCTTTGTCGTGAGTTGTAGTTTCCAAATCGACGAATTGTTCCGCGAGTTCGGCCACTTTTGGCTTGATGATCTCGGCTAGATCCGGTTTCTGTTGAATTAATTCGTCCGCGGCTTGCTGCAATTGTTGCAAACGATCTTTGTTGCTCGCGATCTCCGCCTCGAACGCCTGATGACGCGTCCATTTGCTGTGAATGGTCTTCGCGCTTCTGTAAGTCTCGTCCTGGGCGGTAATATGTTTCTCTTGCACCCATTCGCCAAGTTCCTCGCAATCCTGCAGGAACATCTGCAGCTGAAGCTGATCTTTGAGTTTCTCCATAAGTTGATTAGCCTTCTCACGATTAACTCGTCGACGTTCGTTTATATTCTCGGCCTTCTTCTTCACCTTATCGGCCGCGAAGTGTCCCTCATCGACCAAACGTCCGGCAAACTGCACGACCGAATTGATCTTCTCGTCGTTGGCGTCCATAGTGGTCATGAAGGCCTCGTGTCGCTTGATCATGTGTTCCGCTTGTTCGAAATTCGCCGGTGTCTCGTCCTTGGCGAGTATGTGCTCCTGTTGCGACAGCAACACTTCCGCCTGACGTGCATCGCGATCGAACACTTGTAGATTCAAAGAATTGGACAGTAAATTCTGACGATTTACCCACATCTGATGCAATTCCTCCCAGCCCATTTTGAGCGCGTTCAATCTCTCGCGCAAGAACATGTATTGCGTGTCGCCGTCCCCGGCTTCCGTTGTCAATCTCTCGCCGTATTCCATCATCTTCTGATAATCGTCGGTGTAATTGTCGATCTCCTCCTTGATATTCTGATGTTGCGTGAGCAATTTCTCGGCGTCGGCAAGACTGGTCGGCGTGTCCTCGCTTGCGACGTCGGTCTGCGTCTTCGTCAACCACGCCTGGAAGTGATCGAGATCGCGCAGGAACCGATGAAGGTCGCCAGCCTCCTCGAGCTTGGCGTCGCGCTCCTTCAGCATCTGCGTCAGTTGTTCCCAGATCAGATGAATCTGAGCGATTCTCTCGCGTATCACGGCCGCCTCCTCCGGATGTTCCTTCTGTATAACTTCCGCTTCTTTCTCGAGAGCGTCCAGTTTGGCCTGAATGGCCGCTAAATCGCGTTCCATTCCGCTCAGTCTGCGCTGCAACGTCATCACGCCGGTGAGATCCATTTCCAAACTGTCGGTTTGCTGCAGAATACGCTTCTTGTCCTCGATCCAAGACACGGTCTCGCGACACTCGATGTGGAACGTTTGCACACCGTGTGCGGAGTTGAGTTCCTCGCGCTTGTTTTCGGCTTTCTCGCGTAATTCGGCCCATTTCTGATTGAGGTTGTTCTGTCGCGCGATTATCTGTTCCGAGTTCGGATGTTCGACGTGTAGCAACTGACGAGCCAGTTGATTGACGACAGCGACACGGGACGCGTTCGCGTTCATCTCCTTCTCGAAACCGTTGTAACGGTGCTTCATGATCTCGACGTCTTCGATGTCCTTGACGGGCACCATCGTGTCCAGCATTCTGTTTTTCTCGCCAATCCATTGCTCGACTCCGTCAGTCTCGCTGAAAACTTTGTATAACGACAACGCGTCCAGCAATCGTTGCTTGCGTAATTTCGCCAGTTCAAGAAGCTCCTTGTATCTATTATCTATTGACGTCAGTCGCTCCAAGACCTCGGGCGATTTCGCGTCCCGCTCGTTCAGCGCGGTCGCCTGCTGATGAAGCTGATCGATAATTGTCGCGTAGTTTTTAAGTTCGTCCGTAACGTCCTTGTGTTTCTTCAATAAGGACTGCACGTTCGCCTCATCTCTACCGACGTCTTCCGACGAAACGAGTCGCAAAGTATCTAACATCCAGATATCAACGTCGTCAGCATCCGCGAAAAGTTGATGATAATCGACCGCTTCTTCGAGTCGCTTTCTTCTGAAAGCCGCCAGATCCAGCAGATGATTCCACATGGCGAGAATCTCCTGAAGTCTTTCTTGAATACGATCCGAGCCGAAGTGTTGTTGTCGAACTAGTTCATCGCCGACTCCGGCGACCGACATCAATTGCGGTTCGTGCGACTGTATCTCATTTTCTAGAGTCTTGTGCTTGGACAGAAGCAAATTGATGGTCGTAAGATCATGACCGATATCGGCCGTGGACACGATCTGTTCCTTCTCCTTTATCCAGTTCTCCTCATCGGCCATGTCCCAATAGAACTGCCAGAGCTTACGAGATTCCTCGAGCCTGGTACGACGCTCGATTGCCAACCGGACCAATTCGGCGTACGCGTTCTCCAATTGTTGAACGCGCTCGACGATAATGCCCGGGTCACAAGGTCGATAGCCTTCTCCCTGCTCTAGGAATCTCTGGCTGTGCTGAACGACAGCCTTAACTCTCTCACCGAGCACGTTGATATCCGCCTCGACAAGAGAGTGTTTCTGCAGCAAGTCCTCCACGCCCATCAAGTGCTTGCCGTAATCGTCCGTCAACAGTCGCATCTTGATCTCCTCCATATTGTCCAGAATGTACAACATCTCCTGGAAGTTCTGTTGCAACTGGAGTGACAGCTCCAGACGCATTCGTCTTGCGCGAAGCAATTCCAGAAGATAGTTCCACAATCGTAGCACATTGTCCTTGCGAGCGTTGATGCGCTCGATGTCGTGATAGTTTTCCGCTTCGAGTTCCTGGGAAACCGCCATAACGGCCTGTACGCGCTCTTCGTAAGCAAAGATATCGGTTTCTATAGCTTCGTGTTTCTTCGCAGCTGCTTCCACAGCGGCGAGATCGAAACCGAAATTATCCTGCGCCACCAATCGCTGATTCTCCGACAGCCACGTCTCGCGCATGCTTGCTTTTCGATTGAATCTGGCTGCCAACTGTTCCAATTTTTCCTGCCGAATCAATTCCTCGCGCAGCGCCAATTCTCGCTCGTGTTCAGCTTTCTCCAATCTTTCCCAGGCCTTGTTGATGTCGGATATCATCTTGCCCTCTTTGGGCGTGTACGGTTTTTGATTGTTCGCGCGCATCTTCGATTGAAGCGTGAACAGCAACACCTCGAGATTACCTTTTTCCACAAATTTCGGTGGTTTTTCTACCGTACGGTAATTCGAGAATTGCGACAGTTGCGATTGCACGCCTACCAGGGAATTTGCGAACCTGCGGTCACCGAGCGCCTCGATCGTAGCCTCGATCCATCGCAGCAGATCGCTGGTAAGACTCTCGTACTCGTGAATCATACGATCGTTCTCCATCGCGATGCCGACAACCTTGCCAATTCTCTTTCCCTGCACAGTTTCCTGTTTCATCTTCGAGAAGTAGTGATAATATGTAACGACATACGTAATGATGGACTTCTCGTCCGGATGATCGACGAATATGTCCTCGGCGTCCAGAAGCTTCGTGAGACCGAGCTTGTCCTCCGCGACGTTGAACGCGTTGTTGAGATTGTAGATCGCGTTCGACTTGGACAGTTTCTCGAATTGAATCAAATCCGGACGGTGTTTGTGTATTATAGCGTTGAACGCCAGACCGTCCCGCCACGAGGTTGTGAAATTTCTCACGTTCACGTTGTGATAACCCGCTGTCTTCATCTGACACCACAACAACAACGCGTCCTTGGCGGATTTTGTCTCCTGATTGTCCGTCTCCTCGATCGTTATGTCCTGAATCTGGAATCGTAGAATTATCGTCCAGATGAGACCGAGACTAAGACGCGGATTCCCGTCGACGATGTCGTGGGATCCCATGTTCTCCAGATGTACCCTCTGCTCGCGCAAAAACTGCAACGCCTTGTCCACGTTCTCCAAACAATGTATGCGCATCTTGCCCTTGGTCGGGCGTGGCAAACGTTCACCCGACAGAATCTCCAGGAGTCGTATCAGCATCTTGCCGTCCCGCAGATCGACGTAGAGATCGCCGATTCGGCACGAACATCGGACTAAGTGGGAGTTGACCCATTTCTGGAAAGTCTTCTTTTGCACTAATTCACGCTCACCTGGTGAAGAAGGTCATACGGAGGATAATCGAACGGTTGATTTTTTTTTTTTTTTTAAATAATTCAACAATCGACCGTTTTTTTATATTTAAATTCAACTACCAATAAAAAAATGAGTTTTAAATATTATTTGAATAATATTTTATATATATACCTCGAAGATCGAACACAATTTTATCATAGTAGTCCATTCTCAAACTAAACAATTTGCAACTCTAACGTTTTTCTTTTTTTTTATTATCGTAATCGCCCCCGGCTAATTAACATTGTTTTAATCGAGCAAAATTACGAGCTGACGTTCACATTTGCAGACGCGTGTAGTACTTCGGTAGTTTTTTGCACGTTGGTTATTTCACGACTACACGTATATATCTCGACTACACACAATCTAGTCCGACAAGCAACTGCTTGTAAGTGCTGAGTTATCAAATTCTTAAAGCGCGATTATCAAAAGGATGTGGTTGGTTGATAGCTTAATCGTACAATTTTCTAAACGATGGATTTATATCTCTATGTAATTTAAATTGTTATTAGAAATTAATGTGTCACAAATTATTATTACTTTTAAATTTGTATTTTATCACATTTCATGCGTGACCGTTGTTTCGAGCATGCACGAAACGGATTTTTGTCATAATTTGTTTTTATTAAAAATGTCATTACGCAATTGCGGTAAAAAAAAAAGAAAAAAAACTACAAGTAATACGCTAATGAGAGAGCGATATGATTCGCGAAATCGTTTCGTACCAGCGAGTGCCTTGATGCGTGAGCGCTCGAAAAGTCTCGAACTCGAGTTTCCCCCGTCGTATTCGTACTCGTCGACAATCTCCTGTTGTAGCGTGGGGTCCCAACCCCCGCGCACCACCGAGATGTCGGTCGTCATTTTGTCAATCGGACCAACAGCTCACTTCTGTTTAACCCTTAGAAAGGGTGCACCTGCAAACAATAACGTTATATCTTTTATCTTTTCAATCATCTTTAGCGGCTCGCAACAAAAAAAATTGCATCTTTTTTTTATAAACAAATTTCTAATTAAAACGCAAATTCTCCATTAGTTAGGAACACGATTCGAAAATCAATATGTTGCAATTTTACTCTGCGATTTTTACAGATCCGCAGGAAACACACACAGGGACCCGCATACACAGAATAAACGGGGACATAATCATCATAATTCTTCCTCGTTGCTACCACCCACGTATTGCGATGCGGCGAGCAAAACGGAGCCGTGCGGAAAAGCCGCACGTCTCTCTTGGCGAGAGCTACATACGGTCAAAGCATGTTGTCGCGCGTCGGTCAATCTTAACACGACAGATAAGAAAAACTGCCGAGGTAATCTTATCTATTTTTTTCATATACGCGATGCTTAATAATTAAGTAAACATAACAAGAAGAGTTCAGATAGATCAAATATTACGCAACGATATGTTCCGATAACAGGGTGGTGTTGCAGTGCGCGCACGCCCACGCCCACAAGATTTTTATTTCGTGTCTCTCCGCTGCTAAGGATCTTGGATTTATATGTTTTTCTCAATTTATCTCAGCGCGCAACAACGAACAACGACACCATAAATAAAATTTATTTGTAATTTGCGCGACCCCGATAATAATTTGCCTTCCAATTTTTCAACAGACGTGTTGAAACACGCTGCGTAACTTCACGCGCGAACCAAAAAAAAAACATTCTATCTTCGGTATCTGAAGATGACAAATATTGATAATCCACTTCGAAGAGAGTTGCATCAATTATTAACACGTACGTGATTTTATACAAATAAATCCAACGTCCAGATCGAATTTCCTTCTCGAAGGCACTCTCGCGATGTTAAAGCACAATTCACTCAATTCGACTCCCACACACGCGGCTTACGTAATGTGTTTCTTCGGTACAACACCGACGACGCGAGAAAAAAAAACGAGAAGATAAAACTTTTAATTTCTTTCTGTTCTACATTTTTTTTTGTTCGTATTTCTCTCTCTCTCTCCGCCAAAGTCAGTTCTCGCTTCTCCGTTGAGATCGTTGATTGACGGTTCGCGCTTCGGTTTTACGCTATATAAAGCATCGTAGCGCTATATAAAGCATCTTAATCATCCGAGAATCCGTGTCTTTTCCATTTTTGTTCCGATAAAATCGTCGGAACATTCTCCTCCCCTCTTCCCGTCGATTCGCGTTACCCGCCGCGTTAATTGCAATTGCCATGTTAACAGCCAAGGTCTCGCGGGTTCGCCGGATATCACACAAGAAGGTTGCGCGTACTGTTAACGTACGCGCCCATAGAGAAGAGCGAGAGAGAGAGAGAGAGAGAGATAGCGGTACGCTCTCTACGTGTGTTGTATATTCATTTAATAAACGCGGAGCCTACGCGCGTGGGAGACGCGCCGCCGCCTCGCTCACCATATGATTACATCACGCGAATGATGTCACATACGCGAAATACACACACGTCGCGCCATCGGGCCCCGCGCAGAGAGAGAGAGAGAGAGAGAGAGGCGCGCGCGGTAACTTAACGGGAAGGTAAATATTCGCGCCGAGAGAGACACACACGAGAACGTAACGACGACGTTCACAGCGCGATGCACCGTCCTCGATCCGCAGAACGAATTAAGAAACAAAAGGGGAAACGGTCAGATTTTCGACTGACTTCTCCCCCTCCCCCCGCCCCCTTGAACATTAAATAACGTTGCAATTTATTTGGATTTTTCAACTATTTACTCGAAGATATAAACAGGAAAAATATCCCTTTGGAATGAAATTATTTAAAAAAAGCAAAAAAAAAACGCAGAAAAATAAAAATCTAATTAGATAATGATTTAATTTTTGTGCGATAGATTGAAAAAAAAAAAAAGAACAAATAAAGAGCTATAAATAGGAAGAGAAAATGGTTATTTTGCAGCTTACTGAAAGTCTGTTTTCTGGCACCGTTGTATATTTGCACGTTTTATAAAAAATAAATTTAACAACTGCATAAAGTATGTAAGAATAATTGTGATTTGTTTTACGTGTTTGTAGGATTTATCGTCAGCGAGATTCGATATCGGAAGAGCGCGAACGACACAATTTCTTTCGCAGTGGGAAATTCAGTTCAATTTAGGCATAAATTTCGTCTAATTTACGAGAGGATTTCGTTCTCTCGACTGTGTGTGTGTTTACTGATTATTACTACTGATAAAACGCGGGGTTACAAGACGCGCGCGGCTGCAGCTGCAGCTGCGCGCGATTACGGTAACACTTTTTTTTTTTTTTTTTTTTTGTAGCGCACCAACTGTCACGCGTTATAAATGCGGCACATGTCGCGCACGTTCGACGCGCGCGCAAGAATTCAAGGAAAACCGCAGTAAACCGATATACCGAGTGTTTAATAATGAATCCGAAGAGATCTCGGCGAGAGAGAGAGAGAGAGAGAGAAATAACTCGCGCATAACTCGGGACAGGCAAAAGCAAGTCTGTCCCGCATAGCGTCACAATCTCAAGTAAAAGAACTCTAATAAAGTGCGCTCTCTCTCTCTGTGCTTGTGTGCGCGGCGATCGTAATTTTCAGAAGCAGCGTCATCGACATTCTCGAACCATTACCTCAAGCCTCATCCGAGAACTCGTCGTTACGTGTGCCGCTGTTTTATTTGAAAAATTTTTAAAGAGTTTGTTCATTAACGAAAAATCAAATAAAAAACCTGATTTTTCACGATTCCGAATTAAAACAATTTTGAAAATTAATTTCGGTTGTTTGCAAAAAAATTCGTGTTATATTTGCAAAACTCGTTTTTTGCTCGTAGAATTGTTTGCGGTGAAATTTATTAATTTTTTCTTTTTTTTTCTCAACTCTCTTTCGCTGATGACATCAGTCCCCCGTCCGTTGACGTTCGGATGCGGATCGATTATTATGTTTGGCGATAAAAAAATCGATGATGCGGCATCGAAAACCCGAAGAAACGCGGGCATGAATGACATTCTTAAATGTCTGGACAGTCACTTACGATGAATTAAGAGCAATTACGCGAGAGCGCTGTCATACTTAATGGCCGTTATAGTGAGAACGGTGCAGGATTAATGCCTTCGTGTTCTAGTGGGCGGAGTGAAATGAATCACAAAGTGAATGACACGATAATCGAGGAAGGTTAAGTTTACCCGACGACACTTTCTAATTTTAATAAAACGCTCAAGAGCGAAACACGGTGCGACATCAATTATGTTCTATTTTATTTTAGTTTTCTTTTTTATTTATGTTTTTCCTCTTGCCTTTACGTGGCGTGTATTTGTGTCGTTAGATTCGTGTTCGCACGTTCCGACACCAAAAAGCAACATTTTTAAAGGGAGAGTATCGATCGCGCGCGTTCCTGTCCTTTTTTTTTTTTATGTTTCTCCCATTACGAGGACGAAAATAAATTTATGAATATATAAATCGCGCGTGTGAGTAAAGTTTGCAAAACGAGAAAAATAGAGTCGAGCTGCATTTTTTTCGGAACAAAAGCTTTTGTGTGCGACGTGATTTCCCGAACCGACCGATGAAGGAAAACAAGTGTAATTCTTTCGCAACATGTCATTCCACACGATTTCGTTCGTCAAATGCCGTTTCGTGCTGTTAAATCGACGATTAAAAGCCAATTTTTAAAACAGACGGGATTATTAACATCAGCTTAATTTCACATTAAGATGTCGGAATCGTAAGTGCGGAAAAGAACGCGAGCATCCGATACAGTTCGTGCGTTTTTAAACAACTGCTTTTTTTTTTAAATCGAGATTACGACCGAGTGTATTAAAAGCTCCTCTGATGCGAAAATGGGAAAACAAGGAGCTCGTTGTGCATCGGAACGAAGAGAACAAACCCGGTCTCTATATATGTGTTGCGTGATTCTTTCGCGCGCCGCCTCAACGCTCGTGGAAGCAAGGAACTCTGTTTTTTTTTTGTTTTTTTTTTTTTAAATCAAGCCGCGGAGAGGAAATCCTCTCTTCGTTATGCGAGTAAATAAAGACGAAATGAGATATGTATATACGAGAAGCAACATAATTAATTTAAAAGCAACCAGAGAGCTGTTAAAAAAGTACATCTATGTAAACAATGCAATATTTAATATTAATAACGGCTCGATGAAACAAAATTATAAAACAAAAAACCATAGAGCCTGTGGTCCAGGTTGAAGGTGGACCACAGGCTCTATGGTTTTTTGTTTTACAATACACACACAATATTGTTGTACAAACACAATAAAATAACGCAATAAAATTGTTGTATGAAATTGACAAAAGTATTTGATAATTTTTTATAAATAACCAATTCACAGAGCGTTCGTCATCGTGATGCAATAATAAGCTCTTGTGAAAAGTTACTTTTTCCTCTCTTTCAAAACTCGTTTCGCGAAACTTCACAAAGAATATTTACAAAGTGTCACGGACCCGAACGGATAATATTTTCGCCGTTAAGCGGCAAGCGGTGCGGCAAAATCGCGCGACCAAGCGTGCGACTTCTTCTCCGAGCGTCCATCTTCACAACTCGTTTCGTTTCCGAGACCGAGAGAGAGAGAGAGAGAGAGAAGAAGAAATTCGCGTCGTCTGATGATCTTCGCGTAAATTAAGTCGTGTGCTCAAAACGGCGCGCGTTTGCACCTCTAATCTGTCTTTTGACAGTGAAAGACTCGTTTCATGGTAAAGCGAACAACCGCGCGCAACACCGGCGAAAGGTAAGATGAACACGACACACACACACACACACATACACACGAACGACCAGATTATTGATTTTCCACCAGAGTCACCGCGGCGCCGGTTTCCACGGTATATACCCAAGAACACCTGCACGAACCCTCCGCGCGACGAGCTAATACGTACCTGCATTTTTTAACCTTCAACCTTGCGAGGAACGGAAGAATTTTGTCACGTAAGCTCTTTTTTACATTTTAGAGCTTTAACCGCCGCGCAGCCGACGTTGTGTGTCGTTGAAAAAGCGAAATAGAAAACGTTGAAAACGTCGCGTCCTCGATGTCTCATTATCTCGAAATAGCAGTCGATCGTGTGTGACAATGCGCAATCTTTATCTGACAACTTAATGAGATAACGCGACAAGCGCGTAACGTCAGCGACGATATTACGTACCGCATCAGCAATTTAAATTAAACGTCTTTAATTAGCGGCGCGAAACAACCTGCGCGAAAATATTAGGCGACGCATTGCGGGAATCCAAGTGACATATCGTCTCGAGAGTCGAGTGACCGCGCGCTTTTACGCGCGTTTGTGATCTCGCGATTGATCTCAAGATTTATCTTAATTATATCAGAAATTAGAACGTTGAGAGCCGAAACACGCGAAATCTGTTGTTTTTAACGATGCAAATAAATTAACACACACGGAATTTCTTACATTACCGCACAAAGTGCAAGGAGATCCGGGCTCGACTCCTCGGTCAAAGTGTCTTTTACATATTGAGATTTTTTTAACCTAATTCTGTAAACGTTTTTTTTTTATGTATCTATCCTGTAAACCTCGACATTTGTGTCTGATTCGCGATTCTTTTACTGACTAAAACGTTGCGAACAATATGTAAAACTTTACCGGGATTTTTATTCCTGCGAATTTTACAATTGTTATTTAATTGAAATTTTCTATTAATTTCCACGTTGAAAATCCGCCCTAATTCTTGTTTTAGTTTATGAAGTCGTTTATGTACATTGATTGATCTTAATTAATTTTTCATCGTTATAATCTCACAACGTGAGAAATAGGAATGACAAATTATTGTTATTATATTTATACCTGCGGACAAATCGTAAACTGATATACAACGCGTTTGTACTTGGTAATAACATCTAATAATCAATAAGAATAAAAACGCTCGGTATGTAAATACAAACAAAGAATATATATATATAAACAGAGTCAATTAACGAGTCAAGAGAATGTATTTATTTAAGACATTAAATTAAATTTAAACAATACGGTAAGCACAAAACGTTTCGGGACTTGTACTTAAGCCATCTTCACAGTTGCAAATGTAATATAAATAATAAACTAAAAAAAGCGCACGTATATATATTAATTACATGATGATCAAATTCGCGATGGCGGTCATATCTCGTTTGATGAAAATAATGTCGAAGAGAAACACGTGCGCGCTTCTTATTCATATTTATATTAACATTTGCAACTGAAGATGGCTCAAGTACAAGCCCGAAACGTTTCGCGCTCTTGCCGTATTGTTTAAATTTAATTTAATGTCTCAAACAAATACATCCTCTTGGCTCGTTAATTGACCGTGTATATTTTTTTTGTTTGTATTAACATCTAATAATAATGTTGTTTCTCTTGAACATTGGTTTTGAGAGAAAAAAAAAAAACCCACAAAATATGCGACGCGATGCGACGTCGGTCGGTCGGCGGTCCGCAGGCCGCGTTACACACAGGCGCAACTGTGTTTCCAGTGGAAACGTTTTCCCGCGGTTGCACGACTTTTATCGGTAGGAAGAATCACGGAGGCGTGAAGCGTGGGTAAACGCCCTTACGATGACCCAGTTCGCAGCATCCCTCTCTCTCTCTACTCAACGTCGCTTTGGTTTTGCGAGCCATCTCGCAAACAACGAGGATCTCGAGAACGGGATTCTAGGTATCTCCTCGCGAAGTCAACAATTCACAGATTGATGGTTTTACACGCGCGGCGGATCCACACACGCAGCCCCAGCACGGGTATTTCAGAGAAACGGTACATCACACCATTTCTTCAATGGTTTCGGCTTCAGACAGTCGCACCTTTTGATCTCCCCCCCCCCCCCCGATTTGACTTAACAAAGTGCGTTCTCGAGGAAGACTGTAATTTTATCGCAAGGTCATTTGTTTGCAAAACTAAGCGTGATTTTTATTTCGATTCATTTTTTCATAACCGCAAAATAAATTGCGCCAAATGAACGTTTGTTTGAAAACGTGATTATTAGATACGTAAATAATTACCGTAACAATTCTCTCAATGTTTCAATGTATTCCTATAAATTTTCAATTGTTAGTTTCTAAAATTTTTCGCATGTATTAAATATACATTTTTGTAATTGTTTCTTTAATGTTCGGCCAACGATGAATCGTTCGATCATTGGGGGTATTTATCTCACGTCAGTCCGTGTTTGAAAATTGAATGCTCACGTCTAGTCATCGTTCGAACGAAAGTTCGATTTATTCGAGAACGGTGGAGAAGCTAAACAATGAGAAACAGTGTTAGGTTCGAGGAATTAGCGCGGGGTGAACGCCCTTCGAATCGCTCGGTTTGCTCTTTCCCCTTGGCCGAGGCGCGGGAAAGAGCGTGTGTCGTCGGCTGTGGCGCTAAAGATCGCCGCGTGTACACGTACGCTGAGTTCTACTTGACCATGAATTTATACGGATCGGAGAGTCAAAACTCAGACGTCGCGAGCGACGACGTTTAAAACGGATCGCGATTCTGCCAGAATAAAATTTTGCCAACCGCATTACGCGTGTCATCAAAGAACGAAACGCTCTCACGTGCTGAGTCATCGCGTATAATGTGCTTCCGTTGCTCTCTCTTGTCGTCGGAATCGCGCGTTAACGTTACGGAATGAAAGAATTTCCCCCCGTCGCTTCAGATGTTATAAATAGCGGATGTGTGATCGAGAAACGACGCGATTTCAGAACGCGCCGATTTGAAATTTAAATTTCCAAACGATCGCGAACAAAGCGCGCCGATTGCGAGTCGCCAATCGAGTTGTGTGAAAGAAAAGAACGCTTTTTTATTTTAAGGAAGAAAGAACGAAGATAAGAATTAAAAATATTTTCAATTGCAAAAGCAAAAATCCACGGCTATCAAATTAGTTAATGTAACGGTTCGAATGATTCGAGTTTAGATTTACGCGGTATATTTGTGTATGTGTGTAATCGTAATATTATTATAAATAGTTCACAATCCGCCGAATGGACGAATGGTATTAACGAGAGGATTGCGTATTGCCAAAGGTATTTAGCATGACGCCCGCCAAGTGACCGATAAATAATGTAATATCTCGTTCCGACGCGTATATAGATATACGCGATTGTATATATATGTTTTATATATATTTATATTTTTTCATTTCTAAAGATAATTTTTTTTTTTTTATAGTTTATCTTGTTTTTGAGATTCTCTCGTCACGGTTTTCTCACACACTGTGTTCTAAAAAAAAAAAAACTTAAATTTTTCTCTCAATTTCAAAGAGACAAGCGATTAAGACACACGCGAGTGTGTGTGTCTGTTCGCTCGTAGAAATCTTCTTGCGAAAAAACATTACGTAAGATTGAAGTTTCACGCGATTTCCTGGGACGCGACGGGAAGTTTCGCAATTGTTCCGGCGGCGCCGCGGAATTGATCAACGAATTAGGTCGAATCGTGGATACATACATATCGTACATCCCGACTGTGACCTCGGCGACAATTCCCTGTCCATCGTAAATCGCGGAACTTGCATCGACGACGACAATTTTCAGTAATTCGTACGTTCCGTTCGTTCGAGCCGACGAAACGGATCAACAAATCTCTCTCGTCTCTTTTCTTTTTAAACGGTTTAATCGATCGATTCTATTCAACGTGTCGGGCGTTCTAATCGATTTAAAGATCAATCTTTACGCCTCTCGTAACACATTGGCGCGCATCACACGAGCGATAATTGAGAAACTTGATGTTCGCAGCCGCAAACTCATTAGCGCAAGATCGTTCGATGCAAATGAAGAGTTTGAATTAAGTTAAAGCCGATTAATTAGCGACTGTTTTTCCAAAGTTCTCGAGCAATTTTGTTTTTTAATCTCTCGAACATCGTCGTCCCCGACGACGAGTTCTCGACAGAGATAATTAATTTTGTAATTACAAATTTTTCTTCTTTCGTCGCTTTTTAAAATAGAAATCTAATTTGATGACGTCCGCGACGTCCAAGTCATTAGTTTGGCGCGATAAATAAATTTTGTAATATACAGGGTGTCCCAGAATTGGTTTAACATCTCTTGTAGACAGGTAGAAGGAATAAAACTGAGGTGAAAAGTCCTATACCATTTTGCTGGATTTGCAATAGTTACCGAGATTTTAATTACCAAAGATCCGCGAATAAGCGTGCATCGGGCTGTCTTACGCGCGTAGGACAGCCCGGCGCGCTTCACACAATTACATTTTAATATGTATATGTTATAGTATATGCTGTTATATTAGCTCCTCCCATATGTCGCTATGGGTAACACCGTTAGCGCGCGAAACGCGGCGGGCAGAGTCTTACGCGCATAAGACAGCCCGATGCATGCTTATTCGCGGATCTTTGTTAATTAAGATCTCGGTAACTATTGCGAATCTAGCAAAATGGTATAAGACTTTTCACCTCAGTTTTATTCCTTCTACCTGCCTACGAGAGATGTTAAACCAATTCTGGGACACCCTGTATATTTAAATGTTTGCTTAAAATTAAAAACTATACAGAAGTATAAACAACTTCTTGCAAATTCTTTTCGCAAAATTTGTTTCTATTCGAATGAAACCGCCACCTCACGTGAAATGAGCGTTTAACGCGTTAATTAAGCAGTTGAATTCTTTACGTGCCAATTAGCGGAAGTGAATTACGTGAAAGAAATCTTTCAACTGCCGTTTTGCTTCTACAGTTATCTATATATCTCATATCTGACACGTACACACTACATGTGTACACGCACACAATTAAACGTTAATATCCAAATGCAGCACGGAAAAAAAAAGATTTGCTCGAATAACGAGAAATTAATTACGTGACCGAAGCAAGAAAAATGTTTATCAGTTTCATCGAAGTTTTCGTTTCGCCGACAAAATGTTTTGTCGACGAAACAAAAACATTCAGACTCGACAAATTTGTTTTGCTTGGTCACATACTTACTAATAGCAAAACTTTTGTTTTCGTGCGAGCAGAAGATCGACCGTCCGAGTTTTCTTATCGGACGTATTTTTCACGTCAAACGCTACACACGTCCGTCTTTTGACAAATTATCGAGAGATTTCCAACATATATATTTGCATACAATAATAAAAAAAAGACGAAGATGATTTTTCGAGTTTTAAATTCGATTCGAATTATAACGTGTGTTGATTTGCACTTTAAAAAAACATTTCGCGCGTACGTCGAGCGTCTCATCAGCTTCTCTTATTGGAGAAAACTGATGTTCGCGAATCGCACGAAAAAAAAAAAAGACATTTAATTGAAACGAGAGAAAGAGAGAGAGAGAGAGAGAGAGAGACAGACATCGGATGGAAGTACCTATTCTAGGCGGAGAGCGCCGGTAGTTGTTACTGTGTATACGCGAGCTACGTCACATCCGCATTTGCGTTAATCTGGCCTGGTCGGGCGACTTGGACGAAACGTTTCCAACGCACGCGAAACGAAGCGCTCCGCGCTTTTTAGCTTCAAAGTGGAAAAGCTTCGATCGGCGCGCGAGCAAAACCAGGGTTTTTAATATTAATATCAACGTCTATTATTATTCGTTCGCGATTCCACTCACAAAAATACACGCGTGATTTCTCTAAGCGTGAAAGAAAAAAAAAAAAAACGAAACAAAAGAGCCGTATAATTTTGTCTCGCGAGATATTCCCGACATATGTTTTTCTATATCTAATCGCAAAATAGTAACGGTGCTTTGACCGATATTGTTACCTCACTCCCCCCTTCCTAAGCGCTTCTTATTGTACCACTCGAAACCGTAAAACGTCCGTAACGATTACGTAAATCCCGAGGAGAATAAAATGACGATCATCATCGCGGATAAAAAAAGCGAGATACAGTTAGAGTTGAATGCTTGATGATGATGATGATTTGACTCGCTGCGCGTTGACGCACGCGTGCGCGAAAAACAGAGACGATTACGGCCTCTGTTTCTAATTTCGTTTCCTTTTAAAAGGAGAGACACAGGCGGACTGCAATTTCTTTTTCAACGTTAAACAGAATATTTACATAATTATTGAAAATGCAAATTATTGCAACATATTTATAAATGCGACGTTAACCGATAATTAAAAGCACTTGAGAAAATATTTAAAACATTGACAATGTTACGTTTAATATTTACATATCTACAAGAAAAAAAAAAAAAACAACGTAGCAGGAAAAATTTGCTAAACCTAATGAATTTTTTGTTTCACCAGCAAAACGTTTTGTTGCAAATAACGTTGCCAAGCAATGAGAATTTAATAGGATTGGCGAAAATTTTTCTTCCTGTCAATGAGAGGTAACTAATTTTTTTGCTGTTCAAGCGACTTTTTTTTGTAGTAATTATTTCTTTAATAAACGCCGCTCTCACAATTTCGTCATGTTTGGCCTATTTTTATTTCTAATTAGATTTATCTCGAATTGCTTTATCGAGATAGGTAGTTTGTCTCGCGCACAAATCGCTCTTAAATCGTTTCGGTTTCGCGTGCGACAAGCTTTGTCTCTGAAAAAAAAAAAAATCGAAAGATTGCGCGTGCATAATCCGTGAACGCGCCTCGAAACTAGGTTGCATCGAACCCTAGCCGGAAGCGCGTGTGCGGCTTGTTTAAAAAATCGATATCAAAGACAGGTAATTAAGTCGTTGCAGAGAAGGACGACGACACGATTGCCTCGTCTATAAAAAGAAGATGCGCGACGAGAGCGGCATCGGATATAAACAACAATAGCCGGAGATTTCGCTCCGCTAAAAAAAATCGCAGATTACACACTACGCGCACACACGTCGCGTGCGATATAACGAGATCTTCTCCCGAGGCTTCGTTCAGGTATTTTTTTCGTTCCGAAAGTGCGACAAAAGCGAAAGAGAGCGAGAGAGATTAGATTATCCAATAAACACATTTCCAGGAACGCGCGCGAGTTCGTACGCGCTTCGCGGAATCGACGGAAAAAACAGGTGTCAAACGGAAAATATCGATCGACGTGGTGCATTGCAGCTGCGAAAAACGTTACTTATCACACGTAAAGTAAAAAAAAAAAAAAACGTCTTATCGCTCCAAGCACTAAAAACAACCACACCCGTTAAAATGACGGACTTCAAATTACCACCGATCTCTATTTGCAAGAAATTGTTCCGAGTGTTTTTATTCTAATAACAAGAAAAAAATTAATAAAATATTATAAAAGTTTGTGTTTTTTAATAGACTATTTAAAGATATTAAAAACCTAACAAATAATCAAACCAAAATGGTTCTTTCAAATACGATTCGGTCGAATCGACGAATGTGGTGAGAGCAGACGCACACTCTTGGTTGTTCCGGTGTTAAATAATTTAGACGCGTAATGGTTGCTAAAAAAAAAAACAAACAAGTAATAATAATAATAAAAAAAAAAAAAAAAACTTACACGGTAGGTCACGCAACTAGTGGCTCGATTCTTACAAAACTGCACGAACGCGGTGGTTCTGCACACACGTGAACACAGGTTGTGCTATTGAATATCTGTGTTCGGATCAAATTCGACCTCACTGCACCGCGTTCGTGCGCGCGATAATTAATATTGATACGTATCACGTTGCCCGCCGTTGTCTTTTTGTCAAGTTTCGCGCGCGCGAGTTACGTCGTGAAAAGAAAAAAAAAAAAAACACACTCCGCGAGTTGACTTCTATTTTCCGAACACTTGTCTCTCTTGCAAACTTATACAATACAAAAAAGATGATGATGACATCATTGGGAGCAAATAGACGAACCGCCTGATCGATGCAATGTCACGTGTGTGTTTTATGCATCACAGTCCGATTGAATTACTTGATCTCTTATTCGGGAAGAGACGAACTATAATTCGCGCGGGCAAAGAGCGACAGAGAGGAAGAACGCGAACACTTCTCGGAACTTCGGCTAAATATAATGTATGTATGACCTGTCTTCTCTCTCTCTCTCTCTCTCTCTCTCTTTTTCTCTTTCTCTTTCTCTCTCTCTGTATAACTTATTGTTCGCGTGACATTTTCTACACGCGCGACAACAAATCGAGAGAGAGAGAGAGAGAATTCGACCTTTGCTTCCTACAACGTGTGAAAAAACTTTTCTTGTCCGAACCGAACAATTGCGTCAATCAAAATTCACTAATTACGAACAGGTTGAAAGAGACTGCAATTTCTGGCGCGACACTGTTCGACGCTCGCGGCTAGAGAAACTTCCCCGGAACGTGTCATTGAGCATTTGACGTGGTAAAAACAAAAAAAAATAAAATAAAAACAAATGTAGATCACACGCGTCGAGGTGCAATGAAATCCGAACTTTCGCTGAAGCGAGAGATAACGTGACGCGTCACACGTTATTGTGTGTATTACGTCGAGGCTCTGTGCCTAGATAATAACCGCGCGCGTAATCGCTAAAGTAAGAATACTCGACCGTGTTGTTTTCAGTCGCTTCGTTATTGTCATTCAGTGATAGTTACAAACCTTGCGACCAGTGTTCCAACATTGTCGGTCTCTATTGTTGTACAATACCGCGCAATCCGACTTGTACCTTTGAACCTCTTTACGCGCATGTTTATTGAACGAATGATGGAGCACAGTCGTGTTTCTTTACGTTAAAGTACAAGGCGAGATGACGCGTTTGCTTGTTGTTACTTATAATAACTCGCAAACAGAAATATTATTATTACAACACATTCGATTATTCAACTAAATATTGAAGTTGACACAAGTGCCACTAGTGCCGAGTGGACGTGCAAATATACAATATTTTTTTTTTTTTTTTTTTTTTAAATTAACACACATGAAAATTCGAATCAACTTTAATTCGAAAACTAGCGACGATTTATTCGGTCGGTGCGGGCCAATGTGTTCGCGCGAAATATTTTTTTTTTTTTTTTATTTATTGAAACGTGCAAGAATACACAAAAATTTTAATACACGTGACGTCAGTTTTTCAATTGAAATTTTCATTTTCTTTCAAAAATTTATTGTGGAACGCTCGGTTTGCACATCTTATGTGTGTAAAATAAATTTAATTTACTTCTCTCTGTAAAAATTAAAAAACTTCCATTGTGCAAAAAAACATAATATATTATTATTATTTTAATATTGATAGAGTTTACTATTTTTTGTATAAATTTTTGTCATTGTGTTCTCAATAAAGATATTATTGTTATACTTCTCGCGCGATAAAATTTATTCCCGATATTTTCGGTATCACTTGTCGGGAAAAAAAAAAAAAATAAGTTACATCTCAAAATCTCCGACAAATCCAGGACAGGAAAGTGAGGCCGATTAATCCGCCATTTAACTTATTATTAACATATGCCGAAGACGTGTGTCGCGCACGTCCGCTGCACTGGCCGCTGTGTCATGACGTAACTGTAAACACAACATCCGTTTCGATTTTGATATCAAGTCACCTGTGTCGAGGACGTCGACAGGACAGGTGTACTCTTAAACACATCCATCCAGTTAAAGGTCAAGTGATATAACAGATTATCGATTGCGCACGAAGTCTCGGGATAAATCAAAAGATAATAAACGCCATTCGAGTTAAAAGGTCGTATCTTTTAAATCCCTATTGCTTTCTACGTTAGTAAACACTAGAAAATAGACAAACTCGGTGACGAGAGGCGCCGCCCAGATAAAAATTTCTGTTGTCAAAACTAAACACCAAAATAAACAACATGACAAATACACTCGCGTACGCGCCATAGTACAGCTCGAAAGTTTCTCTCGACCGAGTCTCGTTGTTTCGACGATAGAAATGGAAATCCGCCGTATCAATAAAAAAAAAAAAAAAACGGCAATTCGAAATTCGTCCAACTCGTAAATTTTGATCAACGCAAATAACACAGTCGAGACGCGAGTTTCGATGCGGTTTGGTCAAAACTCACCCGAGTTTTGCGCGTTCGCTTTGGCGAGCTGTCACGCAAAACACACCACGCGCGATAATGGAGCCAAGCGTTTGACTTTGTTCTTTTCTGAAGGATGAAACCCGACGACAAACGGGCAACATGACACCAACCGTGTCTCTATCTATGCGTCGTTTCGGATATTTATCAATCGCGCACGTCACATTTCGCTTTTGAAGTATCTTATACACTGCGGCAAAACAAAAAAAAAACACTTACCGAATTAGTACTGCACCCAAGTGTTTTACGTCAATGCGTCACAGTTCCGAACCGGAAGTGCCACTTTCCGGGGTTAATTCTCTCATTTTTTTTGTTTCGCACGGCCGAGAGAAACTCAAAGCGCGACTGGCTGCAACATTGAAGTGGCGGTGTCGACGCGGGCTAACTCGTCGACCTCAAACATTTCGCGGCATTTCGATGCCGCGCTCGATTCGGAGTCACCGACGACGAGTGACTCAGTTCTCAAATTCAACGCGATGTCGTGACGAAATCGCTTTTAATCGCCGCGTTTCGGCCGCGAAACGCAGCCGCTCCGATCATCGGCGATCGGAGTTGTCCGATGAATGATCGCCAAGTGGGAATCATTTACTCGGTCAAAAAAACAACAACGCCTTCTGTGTGCGCGCAAACGTGTGCAAGCGAATTTCGGAAGAGAAGACTCGCGAGCGAGATCGGGTTCACAGCGCAATCGCGGCTTGTAATTTTCTCGAAAGTTACACGTTTTCTCTTCCTCGCTTCTCGGGAGGCTTTAAACTTCCTTGACAAGTTAACGTCGTTGCGTGTACTCCCGAAATAGCGCGCGCGATCGTACGCGCTTCTTCTTCCACCCTTGCACTCGCAACGCACCGCGCACGCACGCGCTCGAGAGCGCGCGCACTCTCGCTTCCGCACACTCCGCTTCGAGAACGCGACGCGCGGCACTCTCGTCCGAAAAGACTGTGTGTGTGTGCGCGGCGCGAATCGAAAACGCCGATGCCGAGGCTCAAGCGTATGACGACCGCGCGAACCCGACCACTCGACCCGATTGCAATTCATTTGTTTTCTCCGGACGGTATACAGGAAACACTGTTATCCATCTCTCTCATCCTTAGAGATAAAACAACGGAAGCGGCAAGTGTGCACGCGGGTCTCTCAATAAAGATTATTTTTAAACTTGAATTTTGATATCAAGGAACGACATCAGAAATGTAATCAAACGTGAACATTTAAACATTTACGTAGAAATACACCATCACGAAACAAATATTTGATATTTTATTGCCGAAAAAGAGAATCCTCTGAATTTAATCATATATCCAAGTAAAAATATTAATGTTGAACATTGATGTCATTGTTGGTAAATATTTAATGGATTTAATATATATATAATTTTTATTAATTAAATAAATGAAAATTGTTGAATAAGTATATTTTAAATTAAGAAATAAAAATGTTTGAGAGCCAAATGCCAGATATGCAAAACATATTTTTGCGTATCCAGCATATGTAAATTAATACACTTGAAATTCAAACTAAAAATAATTTTAAAATTCATGTAAGAAGCAGCATCTTGTATGAATATGTCTTTTTAATTAATAAAAAATTAATAAAATACGTCTCTTAAAATACGTCGAGTTTTTAACATTTTTACTTAAATATATTATATCTTTAACGTGAAAATTTTCAATTTTAAGAAACTTTAGATTGAATAACAATTCTAAAATTTATAAGTAGAATTTATTTGCATAAGAACATATATATGAAGTTTAGATTTGTTCGAATTTGAATTTGTTTTACGTGTATTAATTTAAATATTGAAAATACATTTCGCGCGTGCATCCGGCGTTTGATTTTCAATCGTCCTACTTTTTTATTTAAATTTTTATACTTAAATACGCAAATATATTTTAATTAAATATATCACTAAACAAATATATATATTTTTGAGTTATAATTAAATTATTGTATACATATTGATATATTAATGATTGATTTCAGTGTCGTATATTTGCTCGCACACACTTTGACCTCTATCGATTAGTTGTTACTGCGGTGCAATATACCTTTATCGATTAGTTGTTGTCGCAAGTTAATTTTCGCATCGTTTTATTTGGGAAAACATCGCGTGAAAAAGAATTTACTGCCCGAGTCGTTTCGGGCGCATCGATCGCTCGGGTGAGCAAATTAAAAATCAGCGAAGATAACACGCAGAAAAACAGTCGAATTTATTTGCACGAAATAAATAAAAAAACAAGTCGAATCTCCGAGAGATCCGTTCGGTTCTAACGCGATTACGCGCGTGATAACGGGTCCTTGATAATTCTTATATAACTCTCTTTCTCTCCCTCTTCCTCCTTACTCTCTCTCTCTCTCTCTCTCTCTCTCTCTCTCTCTCTCTCTCTTGCCCAACAATCATAAAAGTCACAGAATTACTCGCGTATCGATCAATCCCCGTTCAATTCGGCCTCTACTCGACAATTCAGCAAATCTAATCTCGCGCGCCGCTGCAAGAACCGATTCACGGTCCTTTGCTCTGCGCGCACGTACGTCAAACGAGATTGCAGGCAGGTAAGTTACAAGGACGAGTTTATCTCGTTCGAAGCGCAAGAGATCGCTTTATTTGCCCCCCTCCCCCTCCTCTCCACGCCCATTGACATCAATTTAAATTTAACACCGCCAAGCTAGCAAAACGCGCGAGCGATCTGCTTCACGTTCGAGTAAGTCCCATCCTGATCAATTCGCATCCGCTCTCTCTCTCTCTCTCTCTCTCTCTCACTTACTCACTCTCTCTCTCTCTCTCTTTCCCTACCCGCTCTTCCTCTCTCGCTCGAATGTAATTTGCAAAAACAGCTTTCCGCCGTCCCGATTTTTTCTTCCTCTCCACTCTCGGAGCTTCGCCGATACGCGCGACACTTTGCGAGCGCGGCGGCGACGGCGACGGCGACGGCGGCGGCGGCGGCGAATGTACGTTACGTTGCTCGATTCGCGCTTCTCGGCGCGGAAAACGCCGGGAATTGGGTCACCGGCGGCGGCAGATAGGTCGTCTTGACAGGTGAACAAAACCCGCTGGCTGAGAGCGGCCGATCGGTGAAGCAGGAAGAGAGGAGAAAGAGAGAAAGAGGATGGGAGGGAGGGAGGAGGAGGAGGAGGAGGCCAACACCGCGGCGGAAATTAAAAGTCGGCCGATACACAACGACGCCGGGGCGATAGAGCCACGACGACGGAGGAGGAGGAGATGCCGAACCGGGTCGTCGGATCGAAATAAAGAGAAGTGGGCGATCGACAACGCCCCGCGAGAAGAGTTAAACCTCGACGTAAACGGACACGCACCCTGTCACGAGGAAGAAATTTTCAAGGGAAGTTTCTCCTCCCCGCGGACGGACGAACTCTCGATTCACACACGTTTTTTACGCAAATAAAACCGCGCGTACAAACGCGTACGCACAAACACGTTCGCCAGCGGCGGTGGGTCTCGCGATCGAGATAGCTGCTGCGGCAATCGATGCCGGTGGAGACTCCTAAACGCGGAGAGGATTCTCCACCACGACGACGACGACGACGACGCCGCCGCCG
>NW_018020632.1:439675-460888 GCF_002006095.1 Pseudomyrmex gracilis
GCGACGCCGATCCATGACACAGAACCGTAATGACAACGGACGTTATTGACGACGTGACTCATTGCGGCACGTGAACGCCGATACTTTCGGCACGACGGAAAGAAACCCCGGCTACGTGCCGCTCGCACAGTGCCTCGTTCGGCAATGCTAAAAGGCGGCGCGCACGCCATTTTTATCCTACACTACATCCACCCGTCACCGTGGCGGCGGCGGCGGCGGCTCGTTTCGTTTCCGTGCGTTTTATACTCCCGACCGGCACAATGTGGTTTACTTACCCTCACGTAAGGACACCCCGCGGCACCGTCCCGTCTCGCAACTCGCATAAAAATCTCTTCTCTCTTTTGCCCGGTGTGTACACCAAAAAAAAACCACCAAATTACGTATCCGACACTCGTGCCCACCCGTCCGCACACTCGACCGGCGCGCAACCGACTGAACGTCGGCGCGCGGCGACTACGCCGTCGCGCAGCAGCTAGTCCCTTCGCGCATAAAGCGGCGCCCCGTTTTACGCTCGCGCGGAAAATTGGAAAAAGCGGGACGAGACGAGGAGTCTATCCGCTATTTCTCGCCACGTTTCTCGCAAAAAAAGTTTTATCTCCACGCGTCCGCCGATGCTCTTCCGCGGAAAATTTTGCAAATCCGCGCTATGTATAAAAAAAAAAACTTTTTGTCGGCGTTTCCTCTCACGAGTTACACGAAAATGTTGTAGGATGTGTAACGGTGTGAGACAAAAAAGCGTGACCGATTGAATTGTAAAAATTAATTTTTACAAGACGTCCTTACCTTTGAACTTTTCCGATTTGACCCAACATTGTGGGGAAGGGGGGGAGGGGATAAATCAATTGTTTAAATTGGGTTTAAACAGTTTCGCACTTGGGCAATTTTTTGTTGACAAAAAATCACGTCAGAGATCTCGTGTTGTATCAAAATTCGTTTCGCTTGTGCGATGCGTACGCGCAATAATAAAAAAACGAATAACAAAAATTGCTTGACTTTAAAAATCGTCGACGTGGATCAAAATTGCACACGTACCTGTGCCTTTACTCCGTTCGGCGCGGCGTAGGAATACAAGATTTGCTTGTGACATCATCGCTTACTGTTTACTCGTATTCTCTGGACCGCGGGCACGCCCCGATCTCATCCCGCGCGTTACCCCTCGGGTTCGGATGCACTCACAAGCAACTCTTTCTCTCATTATTATGCAGATTTATGCAACGCACGCTGTGTTTCTCTCTTTCGCGGGCGGGAGCAACCTGCCGTGCGAAGAGATTCGTTTTAGCGAAAAAAAACAAACAAACAAACGCGAGTTACCGGAGAAGAGTCTCTGACTGAGCGTCAACCTTCGAACGTCACGCGCGCGATCGCGTAGCCAATCGCGCGTCTCGGGCATCGATAACTCGCGGAATTTAAATCGGAAACACACACACACACACACACACACACACACACGCTCTCTTCTTCAAATCTTTCGTTTGTGTAAATTTGGGGTTTTGATTTGTTTGTTTTTTTTTTTTTTTATTTATTTATTAAACCGAGCGCTTCGAACGAAAGCGTGCGAATTATTTCGAGATAACTTACACACGTGCGACAGTAGAGTATTCATAGATTTTATTTACACTTGTTGTTTCTCACAACAAGAGAAGTATACAATAAAAAAAAAAAGAAATAATCTAACGACAATTCTCGCTTGAGAGAGCAATCGGATTCTTCGGGCAATTAGACATCTTTGTATTTTTCTTCTTGAAATCCAACTGTGTACGTATCTATATGTCAAAAAGCGTGTCATATTAACTGTATGTACAATCTCAAAGACCTCGTGTACAATTTTGCGTACACTCGCCCCGCTTTTTAGCTCTTGCGATCTTGACACGAATAATGCACTATATCGCCATTGGGATATCTCGCAAAAGCGCTGAAAGAAAACATAGCTCGCAATAATTGTTCGAATTAATTTTTTACTGCAAATAAATTTTTGCAATAAAAATGTGTGTGACGTTTCGAAAAGTTAATTTACTTTTGTAAAGAAAATTCTCTCGCTTACAAACCTTTGATTTCCGAATCGCTTCTTACAAACCGGACATATGTTGAACTCCGTCATGAGAACGTTCTGAGACTCGTAATGCATTCGCTGTTCCTGCACTTGCAAATGTTCCGCGTAAAGCAATCCCTTGAGAACCTGCGTTCTCCGTCTCGCGTTCAGATTGTTTTGCAAACTAACTTCCAGAAAGTGTTTTATTCTACCTATGGGAACGGAATCTGGCAAAACCTCCAACGCCTTCATGGGGTTTATCTTCGAAGCGTGTTCCTCCAACAATCGCAGAGCCATCTCCAAATCCGGTTGTGTCGTTCTTTGTATCTCCGGACTACAACCTTGATTGACCAAGGAACGTGTGTAAAAAAAATATAATTCTCGAAGCTGATTTATTTAAAAGTATAATAAATAATTGTTTTTGCATTCGACATTTACCGGCCATTAAAACCCCCTCGTTGTCAGGTTTCAACAATTGCTGAATCAGCAAAACGTAAACCTCGTCCGCATTGTCCGTTTGTTTTTGTTTCTCCGCGCGATCTTGATCTTGAAACGTTAAACTAATTGCGTTATCTTGACCATATTCGCGATAAACAATGAATATTTTATAACTTCACTTACTTTGATATCTAGTATATACATTTTGACAATATTGTATTGCACGCGGTATATCGTTCAGAAGACTGACGTATATCGATATAGCTTGCTGATGACGACCGAGTCGGCCAAGTATAATCGCACGCTCCTCGAATAAACTGTCGAACGGGAAGTGCACCAATATCGTTTCTGGCGTGTAATACGGCGATTTCTCCAAAAACTGTTGCAACTTCTGCCGAATGTGTTGCGAGGTTTCCTTTTCCGCCGGCGTTGCGTTTTGATTCATGGAGGCCAGACATTTTTCCTTGTACTGATGTATCAACACATTGTGGAATAACGGATTGGTGTCTTCCCAAACGTGTACCACGTGTTCCAGGTACTGTATCACCAAGTCTTTGTGAAAACGAAGAAGGTAATCCAATATCTTTGGTCTGGGCAAATGTTCAACTTCCTGTGAGCAAAACAAAAATACATGCACACAAGTCTGACATGTGACTAAAACCAGAAAGAATTCTGTGCGGGGGGGGCACCTGTATATCTTCCATAAATATTCTCAAGCCTTGTTCAGGATCCTCCGTTAAAACCCATCCAGCAAACTTCAGAATCAAATCCATGTGATCCTTGCCGAGATGTTGCAAATACTGTATTGTTCTTTCGGTGCCTTTCAGACTAGAATCGTTTTCTTTCGCGTGCTTCTCGAGTAGTTCCAGCGCTTTCTTGTGTTGCCCTTTGGTTTGATAAAGTATAATAAGTTCCGGATACTTCTGATGCATTAGCAAAGTTTTCTCAGCCTCTGCCAAGTGACAGTGATTCAGTCTGAGTAAAGGTGCTACCAAAGCATCGGTGGTCTGCGAGAGACAAAATCCAAATTTTACTACTTAGAACGTTCGTGTTACGCTCGCGAGAAATTTGTTTCGTACATGCACGCGTTTTCGTGTTTTACCTGCAGATAGCATTTTAAGAGTGTGGTGTCTATAATCTTCAGAAGCTGTTCCGTAGCTACCGCAGTCAAATTCTTTTCTCCATTTATTTCGTTCTTCTCTTTAGCAAGCTCTTTGTCTTTCGCCATTAATTTATGTCTAACTTCGGTCAGAAAAACTATCAGCGCGCGTAAACCTTTCTCCAAATCATGATCTTGCAGTTTCGGCAGACTGGGCGTTGGTTCGCTGAGCTCGTTGGCATTGGCCGACGGTGTGACCAAATCCGGAAACAATCTGATCACCTCGTACGGATCAGTTCCTAGTTGCAAGAACAGATCCATTGCTTCTTGGAATCGTTTGTTGTAAAACAAATGGTGCGCGTACAACGTTTGTATTTTGTACGTTTGTTTGACCTTCTCCTCGTCCGTTATATCCGACAAATTCTGAAATTACACGTGTAACGAAACGTTCGTGTACAACATTACTTTCACATTAAGATACAAATCAAGAATTTTCATTGAACAAAATATTAAAAAATTTGATCGTACGGTTAATTTTAACGCCAACTGAAATTGATTTTGTTCCAGTAGAGTTCTAATCTGCAAAGTTACATCAACCGCTTTGACACACCATATCTGACTAATGGATGCCACAAAGACCTTCCCTTGTTTACATCGATATATAAGCCTGGCCTTATTTAGATCCTTTATTGTCTGAATATGCAGACATCCCTCGAGAGTGTACACCTCCAATCTGTCGTGCACAATACCAAGTAAATAAGGTTCATCCCACGCTGAAAAATAACATTACAAAATTTTATTCAATTAATAGTTATATGTTATAGAAAAAAAACAATGAACAAAATAAAGCCCATACTTATTGCATTAGGTGTGTCAGACCACTTTACGGGATTGTGTTGCACCAGTTCTCCTTTTGTATCCATGATAAATGACTGAGAATCCTTTCCCAATACAAAAGAATTGTCTGATAATTTCGTGATACTTGGTTCCGGAGACTTGCCAGTGGGAAAGAGTTCCTTGGTCTTACCGTTCAGATCAAAAATTGTATAAGACAATCCGCGAAAACCCAATATTAATGTTTCACCACACCTTAATAAATTTTAATTTAAAAGTAATTAATTAAAAAAGAACTGATCTTGAAAAAAAATATAAATAAAAGATTGTGTGATGTTCTAGCGTATGTGTTATTATACCATGACAAATGACGAGGTATATCAGGCACGGTTAACTCAAAATCTTTGAATTCCTCAAACTTCTTCCCCTTCCAATAATACAACTGCAATTTACGCTTAACGGCAACGCACAGTCGCACTACGGTGTTCTTCTCTCCGGTCAGACTCTCAGTTGACTGAACATCCATAGTAAACAGAGTGGCACCGCGAGTCTTTGATAACTGGCTTATTTGTTGAAAGTTTGGCGAATTCAAATCGTGAATACATACAATATTATCTGAAATGTTTTGTTATTTTATACAATGTTATTACAAAAAATCCTACAATTATATTGCAGCGTGTATCAATTCTCATTACGGTTACCTGTTAAGATGATCAATAAATTATATTCCGGCACAACATCTATCTGATTGATACGTTTCTTGTTAAAATTTTTGCTATGTCGCAATAATTCCAGTTTGTGGCTGTCATCAAACACCGACGGGACATTATACATAAGAAGATGACCCTCTCGCGTGCCTATCAATAGATTGTCATCTGAAAACAATTAAAATACACATTGAATAAATATTATTATTTTTACCTACCCTGATAGAGAAGTGTAATGCGATTATGATATAACCAATTTAGAATTGTTTACTCACCGTAAGCGGCCATAGATTCGATTTGTACAGTAATATTTAATATAGACGTTTCCTCGTAAGCGTCGTGCATTGTTGCTGTTTAAAAAAAAACAAATCGTGCGTTGCCAAACAAATTCTTCTCCTATTATTCGACAATGCATTCATATACAAGTGTATCCACCCGCATTCTCATATCGAGTTGACAGTTTGACACCTGTCAAACCTTGCTTTATCAGTGGCTGCGTTTCAATTGGTGCCGCCGTGAATACGAGGTTGCTCACCAGATAGCGGGACTAGGTAGGAACAAGAACACGCCAATCTTACTGACGTGGCTCGTTACTTTGACAAACGGTTGACCGGTTGGAGTTATTTGGAATCGCGAGCGCACACGTTGTTGGAGGTTGGAATAACCCGGAGAGTGTACTTTTCGACCAACTTCCGTCACAGACGGTCAACAATTTGTTACAGCTGTTGTCACGAATATAACTCGCATTATGAATAAGATCATCTTCTTGTGCGCGTTAGCGGGCGTAATCGCCGCGGTTGTCGCCGAGACCTGTCAGAAGCCCGAGTTCACCACTTCGTCGTACGTGACGGAAGACGCGACGGTTCTCACGAACGTCGCCTTCACCATGCAGTTCACGTTGAAGTGCAGCAACGGCGTCAAGGGAATCAGTCTCTACGCCGAAGTCGAGGGCAAGACCCTGCCAGCGGTGAGACTGAGCGCCGACAATAAATATCAGGTAATTTCTCTTTGATCAATTAACGTAAAATACTGTTCACTAGTTTGAAACAAACAGATTGCTTGTTGAATGGTTGAAAACTTCAATTAAAAAACATATTTGTTACATAGTTCGCACGTTTCTTCTCAAACCATTTTGAAGACAAATATAATACTTGTAATTGTTATAGATATCTTGGACGGAAGATGTGAAGAAAGCAAGATCTGGTGATTACTATATAAAACTGTACGATGAAGAGAAATACGCCGCTGTGCGCAAAGCAATAAGAAACGGAGAAGATCCCGACAGCGTGAATCCTCTTGGTGTGCTTGTTCTCAACAATCCCGGTGCCTATCTCGGTCCCTGGGTGAATTCCGAATTCTTGGCCGCGTTCTTAGCTACTTTTGTGTGTTACACAGCATTTTCTGCGAAACACAAACTTCTAGCGTAAAAAAAAACTTATAGAAAATAAAGTGAATATTTAAGCAAAAATATTCAAACATCCAAGTTTTTGTTATAAAATTATTTATGAGATACGTTCGGTGTGAAGAGTGAGAAAAAACAAAGAACGCATTATCACATATATGAGACTTAAACAAATATTACCTTTTTACATGTAAATATACTGTTATTTTTGTATTTAATAAACTTGTACGTGAAATTAAATATTCTTCTTTTCTATTTTAAAATAACAAATATGCACTGATCTACGTGTCAGATGTAAATTTTTATAAACTGTAACAAAATTGTTGTTCGCAAGATCGACAGAATACGCGGCGAAGCGCTCAGTACATGCCGCGTGGAGGTGGCCGTCCGAACAAGTGTTTCCAAGACGGTGGAAATTTCCAGGTGACACTTTTGCGACGTGTTCCCAACACATCTATCCACTGATCCAAGTAATGCACCAGAAGCAACGCGTCCGAAGTATTGTCTCCTTCGGAGCAAAATTTAAACAACACGGCGCAAGGAATCTTGGCGTCGGACAAGAAGTTAAAGATACTCTTTGCAAATCCACCGCCCGGTATCCGTAATCTTTCTTCCACACCGGTGTCGCTGTCGTTCTTATTAGATTTGTGCGGAATCCAATTGAGATCGTCAAAAAGTTTACCACTTTCGGCCTGTATCTCAGACGAGGCGACGTATCTCAACTTGAGAGGATTCGGTTGGATTTCTCTCCTCTCGTAGTCGTAAGAACTGGCCAGAACAATTACCTGTAACATAAGGAACGTCACAAACGCGGTCTTCGCCATTGACAAGATCAACAAGTTTTACCTTGGCTATTTTTCTGTCAATGACAAATTGCTTCAGCTCCTCGAAGAATTCGGTTAGGTCGGCCACGTACGGCGAACGAATTTGCACCACGACAATTCTTTGCTCCTCGGTCCCGGCGTAAATGTCAATCGCCGTGACGAGCTCGTTCGATTTTTCGTCGTAAGCGTTCGCGCCGACGATGGGCACGAACGCCGTGCTGAAAATCTGACCGATTTTCTCGAGGTTAAGATTCGCAACGAGCAAATCGACCGACAATTGTCCGACATTTCCAACCGCGACCGACGGCAAGATCAGCGTGTAATTTTCAAGACTGATGTCACGCGTCAATTTGATCATTTTCTCGCGTTCGAACTCCACTCTTCGCTCGTTCAAAATACGAGGCAAATACTGCCGAGTAATTTGTCGCAAGCCGGCAACTCCGGCAACGAAACAAAATTCCTAGAAACGGAAGAAAAATGTTCCTGTTTTCTCGTTCTCGAGCGCCGCGATGTCCACGTTTCGCGCACATCAACTAAACCGAGTTCCAAAGAAGGTCGAAAGGTCGAGGGTTGACCTCTCCGAAGGCGCGAAAAATAAATAATTGTGTAAAACATTCGCTCGAACGAGTGTTTCGGTTTTTATTTTCACGTTATTCACATTTGGATAATAAAACGTAACGTTTCATTTCGATCTCGCGGCACATTGCTGCGAAGACTTCCTCCGCATTTTAATTTTGCAAACCCAAAGAAAGAATTTTAATAATATTCTTTTACATTTTAATAACGAAACGTGAACAATATTATGCGTATTTTCAACAGCCCAGTTGTTTTTCTAACGGCGAACGTTTGTTTTGACGCTCGAGAGAGAATTCCACTTCTCTTCCCCGAGATTCTTTTGCAACGCGAAGGAAAATCAAAAAGCGCGTGAGATAAATGCAAATTGATTTTTCGCGAATAACAAAATAAATCGAACAAGAGTAAATGAAGGAATATGACGCGGATTGTAATGAATTTAGAAAATTATACTGAACCTCGTGGAAAAAGAGGACGGAGAAGTTTAATAAATGTTAAATTTAATACGCATGTGAAAAATAAAGCGTGTTGCGTCCCACGGCTGAGGTGTTTTTCCGACTGGTGAGCTTTTTTTTGTTGTTTTGACGCTCGGAAAACTGTTCAACCCCCTCTAGTCCTACTACGCAACTGTGGGCCCGCGACGTGAAAGAAAATCCAAAAGCGCATAGCGGGGGATGCGCGCGCGCAGTGGAAAACTCTATCGCGCTTGCTCACAGCGCAGCGCGTAGCCTCAGATATCGTCGATCTCTCGAGAGTGACGGACGTGTCGTCGGGTTGCGCGCGACTAAAAATTTTTCTTTTTTTCGTTATTACAACTTTTTTCGCACGTAATATTTCGTGAATTTCTTTCTTTGTTAATTTTAACATACAATTTCTTTATTGCGAATATATCGCGCGTGCGTCGCGATTAAATATTTCGCGAATATAAATTATTAGTCTTCCGCTTCGTAATTTCTTTGTTTTTGTAAAATAATGATTTCAATACATAAAGCGATATATCGATTCACGTTCTAACGACAATCATTTCTTTGTTACATATTGTGTATAACATAAATTGGAACATATACTTTTTTATTTCAATTTTATCGGAAGAATTTTGCAATACGGTTTTAATATCTTACAAATTAGAGTTTCTCGTTAATAATTTCTCTATTAAGAGAATCGCGATAATAAATCTGTAACTTTTTATTCATTTCCGAATTCTTCTCTCTGACAGTTTGGGTGCAAGAGGTACCATTGTCATCTTAACTGTCATTGAGAAGAGTGCGGAGGTGAATAAACATTATAGATTTTTTTTTTCACATTCAATAGTTCTCGTTGACTTGATTTCAAAGAGTCTGGTTGTTGTTGTAAAATTCTCTGTAAAATTCAAATAAAAATTACATTTCCACATATTATGCTATAACATACATATAACAAAGGAATGTGAGTTACGTGTAATCGCAATACATTGCTTTATATACTTAAAATATTTTATTTTACAAAAAAAAATAAATCTCGAAACAGCAAGATAATAGTTTGATATACGTGAAATTTTTCATCGTGAAGTATAACGTTTAATATATTGTCAAAAGTAACTTTAAAACAAAAAATAGAAAGAAAATCACTTAATCGTGTGTGCGCGTGTGAAAGTGATCGAGTGCCAAAAAGAAGATACAATCCGGACAATTATATTCCTTTGGACTTTTGGTGACGCTGATGGTATTCCTGACGGCGGTGTTTCCGGTACCGGAGGAGCCGGTTCGGGCAATAAAATGCTGGCACGAAGGTATATTTACTGTTTATAATATTATATATGTTATACATAAAAATATTAAAGTCCATTTTAATTTTCTTCAAAGTTCTGAATCTAACGATAGAATTTTTATTTTGTTACAGATTGGTGTCGTCGCAGTAAGTGGCCAGCGCACGTGAGTACATCTTTAGGGTAGGTGATGGGTTCTTCTTCTAAATCAGTGCGATACATAGTTCTTTCTTGCATATTCATCCTTCAGAAGCGTCGAGAAATACAAATAAAATATTTTTATATTCTTAAAGTAGAAATTTATATATTTTTCGTGTTTTATATACATATATACATATATTTAAATACCAATTGGAATTAGAATATAATTAAAGAGAAATACAGTTCTTGAGATACTACATATAATATTTTCAAAGATATACTAACTGCTCCTTTTGCAATGGTTTATTTATTGATGACTGTGTTATTTCTCGACGATTCACTTTTTCAACAAATTGCAAATATTTAATTCGCCTTGCGTCAAAACTGACGCCCTGGACCTCGCAAGTTGCGAGGAAATCACGCGATCGCGGTCGTGTACGCGGTTTTAGTTTTCGTGATTTTTCTATTTCTTCTATTTCTTCTTTTCTAGATTTTCTTTTTTGATTTTAATCTATATTAATATCGAGATTATAGAGAAAGAAAGAATGAAGTTTTCGCGAGTATTTCTACAGAAAAATTATAAATCTTTTGAGACATGATTTTCGAAAAGTATATCGAGAAAGAAACTTTTATATAATTTTGATCGCGTTTTACTTTAACATTATTTAGATTTTTGAATTTAGATATCGAAGTTTTACATGTACTTTTGACGTTGTTTTTCCGATTTATTTCGTCTTTCGTTCCGTTTCCGATAAATCATTTTCGCAAGATAATTGCGAACTGGTGCTTCGTTGAAGCAATCTGTTTTGCGTAAAAAGTATGCAAATTATTACTATTATAATTAAAACCGCAAATTTCGTTCCGTTCTAACTAAACAATCAATAATAAAACTTTTTGAATTTCAATAGTGAGTTTTGTGTAAAATCCACGCGACGTATTTCAGAATATTCTAAAAATTATATAGTAAAATTGTATATTATATTTCGTGCTTTTTGATTACTTATTTTGATCACTTATTACTAATTTTATATATATATATATATATATTTGTTTTATACATACCACCTATCTATACCCTTCCTTTATCAAAAAAAAAGAAAAAAAAAGAAAAAAAGGAAAAAAAAAGAAAAAAAAAGAGAAAATATTGAAAAGTAAGATTCCTCAATTTATTCTTCTATCCTTTTCATTTACCCTACATTTACCCTACACATTTACTCTCTACACATTTTTTATATTTAAACATAAAGTATAGAGTCGCGAATAAAATTCTATATCATTATACTTTTCATTTCATTATTATTATTCTTATATTCTATCTTTTAAAATAACGTTATTTATTCCGCGTTATTTTTCACATTCTTTTGTCTTAATTTTATCTATCAACTTTTTTCAAAGTAAAATTAGAGTCATTCGCGATTTCGCGGTTTTCGCGTAACATTACAGCAACGGGGCCACCGGTAAGGTTAAACGTGGTCCCGCGTCGTGGGACTACGGTCATCTCGTCGTGGGCGCGCACTCGTCGCATCGTGGGACAGTAAAGGTAGGTTCCTGATTGCTACGTGGGACTGGAGTCGAAGATACGTCGATGGACGCCGAGGGACTACGCGCAACGGTACATTATATTTTCTTAAATAATTTATTCTTCTCACATAAGAAATTCACTTTTAGAAAAGTTGCTCTTTTGTACACATTATCTTCAAATTTCTATTATATTTTAAACAAACAAATTAAAATTCTTATATACAGTTATATAACTAAGAAATTTTAAATATAGTAAGTTAAATTTTTCTAAAACAGTTTCTTTTATATAATATATTATTGTAGAAAGAAAATTTTTTATATATGAACATATTCTATATCTGATAATGTTTTTAATTAAATACAATCATATATGAGATCTTCTCAATCTCATACAAAATTATTATGTATGCCTAGGTATAGAATTTGAGCATATCTAAAGGATTGTTTCCCAGAAAAATAATAATTTAAAATTAAATAATTCATTATCTTTTTTATATTCTCTAATAAAAATTTTTGAGAAGAATAAATTATTCTGCATAAGTAGTAAATCGCACTGATTTTTTAATATATATTTTTTTTGATGACATTTTCATATATTGTATGTGTTTTTTTTAATTTTTTTTTAATTTTCTGATATATTTATCCATATCTGTATTTATCTATATATATGTATATTTTTTTTTTATTTTTATTTATCTATATTTTCTGCATCTACTTTTATAATTCTATATCAATTTCTCTTAAAGAACCGATATAGGATTTGTTTTTGAAGACTTATGTTCTTTCTTATCTATTTTCTACATCAACTTTTATATATTTCTATATCAATTTCTCATAAAGAACCGATATAGAATTTGTTTTTGAAGACTTATGTTCTTTCTTATCTATTTTCTACATCCACTTTTATATATTTCTATATCAATTTCTCTTAAAGAACCGATATAGAATCTTTTTTTGAAGACTTCTTTTTTTATATCTATTCTCTACATTTATTCTTTTTCTAATTAATCTTTGCAAAAATATATATTTGAATATATATTTGAAATATATGTATTTAAATATATATTTTTCTTTTTTCATATTCTATCTCATCTATTTGTATGCTTGGTATGCTTTTATCGGATGGGTGTTTTCTTTAAAAATCATAAAATATAAAAAATTTCAAACGCGGGAAACTAAAATATATCTAAAATAATACTTATTATTTTTAAAACAATTGCTCCCCTCGCGTAAAATATTGTTAGGTTTTAAAAACTTTCCAAACACGTGTAGGTAGGGATCTGCAATATTGATAGGTATTAAATCTTTCTAAAACAATGTAGGTAGGGATCTACAAACGCTTGTAGAAAATATGTTAGGCCGGGTAGGTAGGAAATTTGTTTAATCGAGTAGGTAGGAAATAAAACTGTAAAATTAGGATCAAGGCATGTGCCGTGCAGCCTTAATCCTGATTAATAAGGCTAGTTTAACTTTTAAGATAGTTTAAGGGTAGGTAGGTTATATAATAGGTTTAAAAATTAGGAAAAATGCAAATGCACTGATTGATATCAATCACTGCGTATGCATGTAAATGTAAGATTAAATTTTCATTTATGTTAAATTACATTTATTGTATGTAAAAACTATCAACAAGACTTCAATAAAGAAAGAATTCGAATTGTAAAACATCAGTAAATGAAATTTACATCGAGAATTTTTAACGTGCGATGAAGTGTAGCATACAATAAGTGTAATTTTGCCAGAAATATTGTCATATACGGTTTGTATTTATTATTGTATGTATTCAATTTTATCAACGTATATGTAAAAAACTTGGCAAATTGTAAAACTTGGAAAATTGTAAAACTTGAAAATTGTAACACATTTTGATAAATTAAATTAAAAAATTGTAATAAAACGGTAAAAAATAGACTTCTTGAAGTGCAACTTCTCAGACATATATACATGTATAATATTTGTGACTGTCAAACCAATTTTAAATAATAATTTACATAATTTTTATACTTTGTAATATATCTGTACGTTGTTGTATATGCATATGTGCGTAGTCTTTTTTCACAAAATAAAAGCAAATAGCAGCAAACGAATGATAAAAAAAAGGAGACGTGTATGTTGTGTGGGAAGTTGCAAATTTTTATATTTTCCACTACACCTTTCTGTTCTTCTTCCCTGAGTTCACAAATCGGTCGTTTTAATTCTTGAAACACATGAAATCGACGCGACAGCTCGCGGTATCCACACGTCTGTAAAAAAACGCGAAACATACATAGCAATTTAATAATATTCGATTCTAACAGCAGCAAATGATGATCTAACAATAAGAAGATGTGTTTACTTGATGCGACACTTCATCCTGCTCCGTAGTAATGTCGCACGCGGTTGCAAGAGGATTTGATGCTGCTGACAATCGTCTTCTTCACACACATCAACATATGGTTTTCACATCGTTCTTTGTTACACATTCCTGTGTTTCTTAAAAACGCGTAATCGCTACAGCAACGCGCGCGCGCGCGCGCGACACATTTTTTCTCGGACGCGTTTCGCGAAAAGGCGCGGACGACCGCGATATAATTTCATTACTAGCGAACGCGCTGCGCTAATTTTGTATCACAAACATGCGACACTTCGCCACACACACACACACACACACGTGCCACCGGGAATTGCGCGCGAAACGCGAGATAATAATCGCGAGAAGTGCGAAGAAATTCGAACGTCGTCGTTTCCGCCTCGGTGTCCGCCATAAACTATCCCGTCGAAAACGAACGTATCGAATCGCGCGATATCGCGATATTGTCGAGATATCGAATCGACGTGCGCGTCGGCGAATGAGCTTCGAGAGAAACGGTTGCGTTCGGCAACGAAACTCGTCGCTTTGCGATTGGTTTCCGAACGCAGCTAATTTTCTTTAATTGAACATTTTCTCGTTCGCGTCTCGGAAACGTCTCTCGTTCTCTCTCGGTCGGACAGACAAGACCAATCCGGCAAGGTCGGCGATTTTTCGTTCTCGAATCGTCGATTCGGTCGTCGTCCGGATCGCGCGCGCACGACGCGACTTTTCCAACGTCCCCCGGTTGTTCCGGATCGCACGCTCGTGATCCGTGGATGAGATAACACACGGACAGACATTAATTGGTGTTGCATCAGCCATACCGGTTGGATGTGCGTAGTTACGCTTAGATATTTTTGGACAATTCTCGGTGTTTTTACACCGACTTTTTCGGTTTATCATTAATTTTAACGAACGTACAACTCCGTGGCTTGTACCCAAACCACGGTTTAGGACCTGTGTCACGATTTTTAAAGACTTAGAATGGCGTATGGACTAGCTTGAAACGGTCCTTTGAGCCATATATGCACCAAACCAAACACGGACAGACAGACAGACAACGGTGACGAGAGAGAGATAGCTCCGCGATCACAAGTATTATTATCGTTGGGCACGTCAAAATCCCCCGCGATTAAAATCAATCCGCGGCATGGTGATCGACGCCCGCAGATAAAACCTCTGGGGGACGCGTTTTATTTATAAAAAAAATGGTAAGTAATTTTGCCAGTTGCGTGTTGTTCTCGCCAGCATGTACCGCACAGATCCCAAAGGTAACCTCGCGCACGGGGGAAACGGAACGCGTTGCGCGATGATTAATTATAATCTTGGAAGTATTGTATATATAAGAGCTCTAGAGTGTGTATATATAAATGCACGCAATTTTTATCCGACTGCGTCAGCGTGTGTTTCCGGAATTGGACTCTTCCGCGAGGAAGAAAATTTTAATCGCGACATCGTTCCGCGCAGTTTGCACGATAGGAGAAAGTGGTGTCATATGGTGCCAGTCACTGTTTTGCACTGTATACATATATATACATATGTATATATATATATATATATTTTTTTTTTTTTTACTTTGTTTTTGTTTTGTGTTCAAAATTTTTTTTCTGTATCCTCTCTCGGTTTATCGTTACTGTCAGTTATAGCTAGCATGTAGTGTGTGTGTGTGTTTTGACAAAATGTACTTTGCACAAGAAGATGCATTTACATATCAAGAAACTTGACAACTTGTGATAGATAGAAAATAATTTTGTTTTTTAACAAACTTTGTTTGTGTCAACGTGTGAAAACTTATACACATGTTTTAAGTACGTGGTACTTTTTGTAACACATGATGTCACATTGATGATGAAAATATCAAGTTGTACTTTTATCGCGTCATAAATTAATTTATTTGTACAGCCTTTATTAGCGGAATTAGATAGGATTATCGGCAAAGGTGATTAAATAACATATTAATGATAGATCTGCAAACGCTCCGGTATATCGCGGTATATGACATTACACAGCCTCGGGGATTCTTCTTCTCCACGTCAACAGCGCGTATAGTTTTTTCTTAATGATTAAATTTAGTTTTTGTTTTTTTCCAAAGTAAAATTTAATAAATTTTAATTGTGTGAAAATTAGATTGTCACGATGCCATGGAGAAGTTTCCACTAAAGGGAACGTCCTTTAACTCGACAATTCCTCAATCAAATGCAAATGCGGTTACAACATATCATTCGGTCGATGCTAAGGTATGACACGCTGCTTTCAATCTGCATCTTCTTGTCTTTTTGAAAATTGCAAACTTGTGTAAACGTAAATTTCTAACATGTGTGCAATTTGGTCTCTATTTCTTTTTTTTTAGTAATCCCGTGTTTTATTGTGTTTTTTATTTTTGTTTTATTTTCACACACGTCTCGTTACCGATACAAAAATTATCTGCACTTTGTTTAACAGTTTTTAGTTTTTTTTTGTTTTTTTTTTTTTGTTGACTTTATTCTTGGTGTTTATTTTGTGATTAAAAAGTAATTTTATTGTGACGATTAGAAAGATGTGGTTTTTTCTGACGTGGCCGACGTGGACGAAAGATATTAAAATTTGCAGAACATTAAGTATGGCGACATCGCAAATACAGAAGATGTACGATTACGAACCGGGTCTGTAAGACGCGAGACAAATTTAAGTAGTGACGAAGACATGCTGGATATCAATCACCATCATCATCATTCGGATAGCAACGTATTGTCAGACCACATGATTCGCATTGATGATACATCGTCTCATAGTAAGTTTATTCAAAAGTTTCAGTTTTTTATATCAATATTATATAAAATAATATATAAAAAAATACATATATATATAGTTGTACCGATACATCAAATTGTGATATCAGATAGATCTGATTTTTTTTAACGTACATGCCAAGTGCAAAAGTGTGCACGTGGATTCAAGTTTCGTTCAAAGTTTTATTTGTGTAACACGCGCATTTTTTCACTCAAATTTGCTTAGCTTTTTGTATTGGTTGGTTCGATATAAACCGTGTTTCGAAATTATCGTCAAAACGTGTTATCTCTTTCCGATCGAGGACCGATAAGAAACATGAGGGATGGTTGTTGATCAGCTCTCATCCGCTCTGACGTCTGTCCAGTGATACAAGAGATAAAAAGTTGAATCAAATTTCTTAGCAATCGGGGCTTGTTGTCATAACGCAAGACAAAGATGTGTAAGTTAATAAAACAAGTAACGCCGATTTAATTAACTAGTTAAATAATAAAAAAAAAAAACATAGTTGTGAGAAATGATTTTGATATAGACGTGTTGATGTTTTGATCTATTTTGATTAGATCGCAGATAACATTAGTCTTACTGCGTTTTTTTTTCCATCTAATTAAACATTTTACAAGAACGCTTCGAGTTTCTTGTGAGATCGTTGATTTTTTTTACAGATAATTTTATTCGTTTTGTGAATAGTTTTTTTTTTCTTATAAAATTTGAGCTAGAGTTTTTCTTTTTTCTTCATGCGCACACTGAAAGATAACAAAAGAGAGATCGAGCGTTCGTTGTTGTTTTTTTTTCTCGAGATGTGAAATTTTCGCTTATTCTCCCGTTAGGAATGGTAATTCATCTTGATAGTTTCAGTTGATTCTGATGACATACCCGGCATCGGACAGTATGATGACTTTCATACTATCGACTGGCAGCGGGACATCGCGCGAGATCGGATGCGACATCGTTACATCGTGAAGAAGAAACACGATTCCATTTGCGGTCTGATCAAGGGTGCTCACGACGCCTGGTCGGGATGGCTATGTGTTTTACTAGTCGGACTTTTCACGGGTGTGGCGGCTGGTGTTATAGATATCGGCGCTTCCTGGATGACAGATCTCAAATTCGGTATCTGTCCGCAAGCCTTTTGGCTCAACAAGGAACAATGTTGTTGGAGCTATAACGAGACAACGTTCGACGGAGGAAATTGTTCGCAGGTGGATACGATTCTCTGCGATTGAAAAATTTTACAGATTTGTTAGATTTAATTTGTTTTTTTTTTTTTTTTTTTTTTTTCCTAATTATCGCACGTGTCGTGTAATGTTCTTGCAGTGGCGGACGTGGCCCGAGGTATTCGATCAGTCAAAAGAGGGCGCGGGGCCGTATACAATTTCGTATTTATTTTACACAGCATGGGCCCTTCTGTTTGCAGCTCTTTCCGCATCTCTGGTGCGAATGTTTGCACCGTATGCCTGTGGTTCCGGTATACCCGAGGTAAATCACTCTCTTGCGCGATTTACATATTTCTCTATTTTGTATATTACATTGATATTAATTTTTCCCAGATAAAAACGATCTTGAGCGGCTTTATTATCCGTGGTTACTTGGGTAAATGGACGCTGATTATAAAATCAGTAGGTCTGATCCTCTCCGTATCGGCAGGCTTAAGTTTAGGAAAAGAAGGACCTATGGTGCACATTGCGTGCTGCATAGGAAATATATTTTCTTATCTATTTCCAAAATACGGTAGGAACGAGGCGAAGAAGAGAGAAATCTTGTCTGCCGCGGCCGCGGCCGGAGTTTCCGTCGCTTTTGGAGCTCCAATTGGCGGTGTTTTATTTAGCTTAGAAGAGGTAATATTTCTTGTATTTTTTTATTTTTATTTTTAATTAAAAATCTCTATCTCGTTTGGAACAAAATACGTGCATTTGAGTGTGTACTTGCGTACAACAGAAAAATGTTATAAATTTCAGGTCAGTTATTACTTTCCTTTAAAAACTCTGTGGCGATCATTCTTCTGCGCTTTGATAGCTGCTTTTGTCTTACGTTCCATAAATCCGTTTGGAAATGAACACTCAGTATTGTTTTATGTACAATATAATAAACCGTGGATATTCTTTGAATTGATTCCCTTCGTCATGCTCGGAATAATTGGGGTAAGCGAACTTTTCTTTACACGGTCGTGCGAATTTGTGTCTGTTAAACAAAAAAAAAAACAAATGTTTACAAAAGCATCTTTTCGACAGGGAATAATAGCAACGTTATTTATCAAAGCGAACTTATTTTGGTGTCGATATCGTAAAACTTCGAAGTTAGGACAATATCCCGTTACCGAAGTGTTAATCGTAACAGTGGTAACAGCGGTAATCGGATACCCCAATCCATATACAAGAATGAATACGAGTCAGCTCATTTACTTGCTGTTCAGCCAGTGTGGAGTATCAAATGTGGATATGCTATGGTTAGTTAATTTGATTAAAATTAATTTTGACGTTAATTACGCGTAGTTAAGAACAAAAAAAAAAACACACATAAAAATTCTCTATCTTCTCTCCAAAAAACAGTGACTACAATAGAAACTTTACCGCTGTCAAATCTGCCATCGAGATTGCCGCAGCTGGTCCAGGAGTCTACAATGCCATATGGCTGCTCGTGCTTGCGTTGATATTAAAACTCATCATGACGATATTCACGTTCGGCATGAAAGTACCGTGCGGTTTATTCATTCCGTCCCTGTGTCTGGGAGCGATTGTTGGCCGTATCGTGGGCATAGGAATGGAACAACTTGCCTACAATTATCCCCACATATGGATGTTCAGTGAGGAGTGTTCTACGGGTGTCGACTGTATCACACCCGGTTTGTACGCGATGGTCGGGGCCGCCGCTGTTCTCGGCGGTGTAACCAGAATGACTGTTTCCTTGGTGGTTATTATGTTCGAATTAACGGGCGGCGTGCGTTACATCGTACCTTTGATGGCCGCGGCTATGGCGAGCAAATGGGTCGGCGATGCTCTCGGAAAACAGGGTATCTACGACGCTCATATCGGTCTGAACGGCTATCCGTTTCTGGACAGTAAAGATGAATTCCAGCATACAACTCTGGCGGCAGATGTCATGCAGCCCAAGTAAGCAAATCGATATGTATATTTCTTTTGTCAATGTGTGTGTATATTTTGTGTTTACTTATATATATATTTTTTTGTTTTTATCTTTACAGACGAAACGAGGCTCTTCACGTCCTTACTCAGGACTCGATGACGGTCGAGGATGTAGAGAACTTGCTGAAAGAAACGGAGCACAATGGCTTCCCCGTAATAGTTTCTAAAGAATCTCAGTATCTTGTTGGTTTTGTTTTACGGCGAGATCTAAATCTTGCCATCGCCAATGCCAAAAGAATGATCGAAGATATTAGCAGACAATCGTTGGTTATATTCACTAACGGAAACAATATCCAAAGTCATTCGCCTCCGCCTTTGAAGCTGAAGAAGATCTTAGATATGGCTCCGATCACTATCACAGATCAGACTCCTATGGAAACTGTAGTTGATATGTTTAGAAAATTAGGATTACGTCAAACTCTCGTTACACACAACGGGTACGTGCGCGTGAACAATTTTATATAATTTTTTTTCTCTCTCTCTTTCCGAGTGATTTTCTAACGATGTTATTTTCTGTGCAGGCGGCTCTTGGGTGTAATTACGAAGAAAGATGTCTTGAGGCATGTAAAACAGCTCGACAATGAGGATCCCAATTCTGTTTTATTCAATTAAACACACATTGCCATTGAACGACAAAGCCAACATGAAATTTATCTATTTCGATGCGTCAGCGTAATAACGAACAACCATATAAAGAGTATATAATTTATATGAATTTAAGTGAAATGCATATTTTATCAATATTCTCCATCGATCTGTCTGCACACCTTGAAGTACATCACTTAAATTATTACATCATTGTATGTAACTAGAAGAAAGAAAGGTAAGCGTGCAATAGTCATAGATCGTTAAATTTGTATGTATGTTTACTCTTATTCGAGTAAAAAGATAGGGAGAGAGCTTGAGATTATATTTTATTTTATCTGGTCATATTCCGAATCGAATTTTCGTTATCGCATTGTAGTTAAATGAGAAATAATGAACCGTTATGAGATGACAGTTCGCGTGATATAAAATAATTTTACTTTGTGTGCATTTTTGTTTTTTTTGTTTTTTTGGGGGGAAAAAATTACAGACATTAAAACTATAGAGATCATGTATAAATAGTGTATGTATGTATATATATATGTATATATATATATTGTATGTATATATATATATATATATATACATATTAAAATATTGTTAATATATAATATACAGATTTTTCTGAATGGCATTACAATTACATAAATATACGTTATATGTAATATTCTTATAATTAAGTTAATGATAAATATTGTTTCATTAATATATATGTATTACCATCCTTGAACGTATTTCTCATCCTCATATACATTTCTAATCTTCTTCTATCGTCAATTTTTTGCTTTTTAGATTCATTTACGGTCATTTATATAGATCACTTCAGATACATAATTTATTATATACACACGTAGAGAGGAAGGCCTTTTTTATGGAACAGGTGGACACACAGAGAGAGTCAGATATGTGTTTATATATTTTATATCCCTCAAAATATTAATTATTTTTAAGAAATAAACGTTTAATTTTTTTTGTAACACACAAAGTCGAAGATATACAAACGAAATGATATAAAATATTACAGATTATATATATATATATATATATATATATATATATATATATATATATATATATA
>NW_018020632.1:461133-489401 GCF_002006095.1 Pseudomyrmex gracilis
TATATATATATATATATATATATATATGTATGTATATGTATATAATGAACGGTAGTACATAAAATGCACAGAAAACTTCAGAACAAGAATTAACAACTTTACATTTAGCTTCTTAGTTCGGTGATATCAGTCCCTTGAGAAGATCAAAACTATTCCCATCCGGATGAACGGTGAATATTGCGTCCGTGTCCGCTCGTACTTTTAAAAATCCAAAATCATCAATACCTAGTATCGTAACATTTTTGGATTTTCCGCTTGAGTCTATCACCGTGACATTTGCATTTCTAAAAAGTGCGAGAAATTTTATATACATATAATGTGTAATTTGATAAACGTGTATTCGATATATTATCGGGCAAGCATCGTTCACTCACTTGTGCAACCAATATTTGTAATAGAGATCATAAAAACTCTCCATATGATCGTTTTGACACTTGTCCAAGTTATATTCCAATTCGTTGAAAACGAACGCTAAGTACTTTTCGTAAGAGAACGTATCTAATTTTGTACCATGTTTTTGATTATATTGAACGATCACATCGTTGATACACGTTGTGGGCTTGCTATTGCTGAGATTCACACCAGCGCCTGAAATTGCGAAAGTATTCAATAATATTTTGTGCGAGTTTATCTTCGTAGAATTCGCATTTAAATTGGCAGTTTACGTACCGACATTGCAAATACACAATGACTGTTCTACCAGAGTAGATACGATCAGGCCACCGATTTTGGTCGAGTTCGCATAGATATCATTAGGCCATTTCAGTCTGAGGTCGATGTCCTTCAAATAAATCAATTAATTGATTCATCCTGTATTTTACCAAACGCGCGGCGTGTAACACGCTCTATCTGTTAACAATTTTGCGAAACGAAGATCCAGAGAATAATGACAATGAAACAAAATACCTCGTATCCTGATTGAGATCTTACAGCTGACACGAGTGCTACAGCAGCTATGTGTTGAAGAAGCGAGATGCGACTACCGAGTATAGAATCCTTAGGAATGTGAACTTGTACAGTAAACATGGCACAACCTATCGGACTGAGCCATACATTGCGACCTCGACCTAAAAAAAAAAAAAAAAAAAACAATAATACAAAGGTTATTTTTTTCTGCACGCGTAACCGATAAACGAATAAAATAGTACCGTGTCCTTGTGTTTGCTGCCGTGGAATAACCGTCAGTCCATGTTCCAAGTGGCCTTCGGTCGCGTGCATGGATGACGTTAAAATTTCTGCATATATTACCAAGCGACCTAAGGCCTTTGTAATGAGATACTGAAGCAAGAGAGAATTGATCTTCTCAGATTTAAATACTTCAAAGTAAAACCAACTTTTTTACATTATCACACTTATATCTAATCGCGTATTGCTCCTTAAAATTTGACACAACAAACAAGATTTGTTTAATTATACGTCGCGAGATTTGCTATTTTTTTTTAAATTGTTTTCATTATCCGAATAAAAATACGCGCGTACTTACATTGTAATAATCCACAGTCGAGAAATTAGTCGGACACAAATGCATCATAATCGGAAGAAAAGTAGCCGATGGAGCTTTCGCGTTGCGTGCGTCTTTGTAAAACTGAATAACTAATTTCGGCAATGTCAGTACATCGTCCTCATTTAGTCCTTTTAGATTTCTAAGCATTCTTACTTTCATCTACAATCGTAAAGACAGTGTCTGTAGTATTTTTTAGAGGATATGATATAGTTATAGTCAAGTTGAGACACAATCTTCGATATTGTCCTCTAGAGAAACATTACCTCAAATTTGCCTAAAAAGTAACCGTGAGTATATTTTACGGGTTCGGTGATATTTTTAATCTTTGTCGTCTCGATTCTTAAATGCGTGCTAAGCAGATCGTTGATTATTTCTAAGCGTGCGGCGTTGCTCTCCTTCAACGCCTTAAATTTATATTCCTCGTATTCGTATTGCGTTGGATCTACTTCCAAATGGATTTGGGAAAACACCACTTTACCGCCGCTACTGGCCAGAGTCGCGAGCAATATGCTCGGATTGTGCCACGTTTCTTCCGTGCCCAAAACTTTCACGTCGAACGAATGAAATTCTCCCCTTTTGTCTTTGATTCTGGTCGATGTCGGGGGATTCAATACGGATGATCTGCAAGAAATGTGATGTAGTTTTGCTCTCGTGATACAGAAGATACAAAAAATTTTTATTTTGAATACATATCATACATCTTTTCCTCTTTCTCGTGAGAAAATATTTACCTTGTATCTTCCTGATCTTGAGAAAATCGAGCTCGCACGGGAGACGCGTGATAGCAAAAAATATGATGCATCATACGCACGCGTTTCCATTTGCCGTAAGAAAAGTGGACGAGTTCGTTTTCCCGCACCTCCGCAGTTTTGAAAGACGGTAGAAGGGTGTGCAGCATGTCGGAGCATAAAGCTAGAAGCTTACCACCCTGTATGATATATTCCACAAGTTGAGAGCCAATTTCGGCGTCAACATTTCCGCAAATAACAGCCAACGCGACTTGATCCGTCCACACGTTTGAGCGAGCTTCTTCTCGCGATAATTCGTAAATGACGTATCTAAAAAATGAAAAGACGAATGACAAAAACAACCAAATTCTCTTCCGTTTCTTGTTACAAACCCAAGATCTAAACGTAAACACACCTGTCCGGTTCCAGCGTTTTTTCTAACACGTTTATCACATTAGTGACTGCGTCCGGGCTGTCCGCGTAAACGACTATCGTCGGTGGTTTAACGACTTTGCTCATTTTTCCTTTTTCTTCTATTTTCGAACTTCTGCAAGTTAATGATTTGATATACACGAGTCGTGTTGTGTTCACAAAAACGCGATATGCGTTTACGATGTTACTTACGTAGAAGCGGTTGGAAAGTCTGTTTTTCCAGTGGGTTTACTCTGAGAAATATTCATAGTAGAAATTTTACTATCGATATCAAGTAACGTATTGTCTTTTCGTTCCATAGCACTAGATAACTGGGTTTTAGCTAAATCGTCAAATTTATTTTCTCTTCCACTAGTTGCTGTAGGCACTTTCTCTGTTGATGCAGATGAGTTTATACCAGGTTGCACACTCGGTTTTTTTGTGACAGAAGTTGCAATTGGCGTTGAAGGAGGCGTTGCTGGTGTAGAAACGCTCGATGTTTTAACATCTAAAATGTGAACAATTAAATATACAAAAATTTACACAAGCAATCAGTTCTTCACGACACTAAAAAAAAATTTATTCAACTTGGTCGTAAAGAACCGAACAATGACGGTGCATGTTATCAAAATTTATTGCAAAATGTAATAAGAGAGTAACACGTTTCGAAAACTTTTAAGATCTCTTAAAAAGTTTTTACAATTAAAAACTGGAAGCTGGTGTCGCTGAATAGAAAGTAAGAAAAAACATACAAAGAGGTTATCAAGAGACCTGTACACATCAAAAGACGACAAAAGAGTAAGTCGGTTTCTTTCAAATCAAGTCGGAATAAATAACGAACCACGTGAACGTAATAAGTGGGGGAGAAAACAAGAAGCCATTATCAAGTGATATCGCTCGTATGTGACTCATGTTTATAGTCACACCGGTCACACGTGCATACACACGCACACACACACACAAGTGATATTTGTATTTCTAATTTAGTAAAATTATTTAAATACATTAATTGATTGAAGTCGGCTTGAAAAAATAAATATTCTCTAAAGAGAATATTTATTGAAGCTAATATAGTGTCAATAAATACAAAACATTAATTCGTTCTGAATTACATAAATCCTTGACACATAGAATTTCACAATGAAAAGATAAACACACGCAAAAACATATACACTTGGTTTCCTCGCACATACCATTATTTTCAGTAGTTCCTGCAGGACTCGAATTTGTTTCATTGTTCAGATCTTTGTTTTGCGGATGTACGATCACGCCAGATACTTGAGCAACTTCTGTAGGCTTATTTTGATCTGACGCAATTCTAGCCGCGTGACTTATCGCGCGAAGAATATCTGCGCGAGGAAATAAACAGATATAAAATGTTTATACGTTTCAAAGATAATATGAATTAACGAATAATAAAAAAATAATAATAACTTGCCTTTCTCTGGCGGCAAGAAAGAATTCTCGCTGTCAAAAACACACGGTTTACCTGACACCACGACAGCTGGAAAGATGAAGAATCGATGAGATAATGTCGTTAAATTAAAATAGTTTGTATTTTGAAAGATATAATTTTGGTTTGATTTACATACATTGTATACGCGTTAGAATTAAATTATTGTTAATGTAATTTTGTCCCTGCATGATCGCAATGATGAAACTTGTAATGCAATCAATATTAGTTTCCAGAATAAAACTGATATTATCATTTGTTGTCCATGATGTGATCAGACCGTAGTCTTCAAGCTGCAAAATAAATGGAATAATGTCAGAAAACAAATAATTCCGGCACTTATATGTGAAATGTGACGAAATTCATATGTGGAATATAATCATGTAATAACTAAAAAAAAAATCAAAACCAATTCTATTGGTTTTGATTTTTTAAAAACTAAAAGAAATTTAGTTTTACTTTTGTAGTGATCATCGAAGTCTGAGGTCTGTAAGTCTCGAGATCTGCTTCCACAAGAATATGCATCTTGTGATCAGCTTCGTCCGAAGTTTTGAAACTGTTGTTCATATTCAAAGGAAACAATGAATTTCCTTGTGGACAGCTCACCCAATCCCACACACTGATCTGTTGCTGTTGAGATATAATACGTTTACAATAATTATTCCATTTCATAATCTAGAACATAAAGAACGTAAAAAACGATGCAGGCTATTTAATAATACACATACTTGGGGATATATGGTGCATAATTTCATGTCATCTTGATACCACAATAATTCACCAAGTTTAGCAAGATCCTTGTTAAGACACAAGTGAGAACTCATGAAGTTCTCGTCCTGCCTGGGTTCGTTATAGTCTAAAGCAACAATGTAAATTAAATTTTTTAATTTGTTCAATACATAATTTTTTCTTCATTAATGAATGAAAGCGCAGATAATCGCACATAGAAAATTACCTCCGTTCATCAAATGCTGAGGTGATTTGATGTAAAGCATAAATGAAGAACTACGTTTGTTTCCCTTGAAAATAGACTGCATGTGCTTTTTGAAAAAAGATATCCTTCGTGACTGGGTAACTGTAGCTACCATGTAAAGGAACGTCAGCAGCATTTTTTTTCAATAATATGTATATAATTTTGTAAAAGTGTTTTTGAGAAACGTGAGAATTTAATCCTTGCCACGGGTTTTAATTCTGAAAAAAAATAATAAATACACTTGAAAAAATGTATATATTATAAAAAATAAAAACATGTCAAAAATACAAGCGCCTTAAATTGTTGCTCAATCTAGTAAAAAACAAATGACGGATAAAAACAGAACAAGAGAAAAGGAGAAAACATGTTTCTTATCTAATTTTAATATTCAGGTCGAGTGTGTACAAGTGCATATATATTTAAAATTATATAAACATGCTTTGTGTGTGTGTGTGTGTGTGTGTGTACGTGATAAATACAAAAATCTACCGTATTATTTCTTAAAGCAAAATACTAACAGGAACCATTGCCCAAGATATAACAACAATTGTGTATTTCTAAAAACAAACAAAAAAAAGTCTAAAATTTGTTCCCCTCTTCATACTTATTTGATGACCCCCTTGTGAACTGGATGGAAGCAATTGATAAGAATCAGGAGCGATATAAATGAAGTCAATATTTTTATATTTTCCAATCGTACATTTACATGCAAGTAAGCGGGTAAAAGCATATATCTGATGAGATGTACGAGGTCTGTCACGACGATTTGCAATAGCAAATTTAAATCGGCGAGAACATTGGCCATCCACACGTGCTCTACGTACCGTACTCCGTATAATCTCGACTGGATGCATAATTTTGCTCCGGAGTTTCGCTCCCTTTCCTCTTTCGGCGGAATCAAAGCAAAGCGCAGAAGCGGTATCGAGGCTCTCGAGAATATCGATACTTGCTGAAAAAGCCGACTTATCAAATGCGAGAATCAACGGAAATAGATTCCGTCGATCTTTCTGATTGGGTGGAAATGTTTTTGCGGTTAATAAATTTGCACAATGTTGCATTTTTTTTTTTTTTTTTTGCTCTCCTCTACTTCTCCGCGCAAATCAAAATGAAACTTTTCGCAAGAAACGTGTTTCTTCCATAGACGTATGATATATAGACTGCGCGTTTGGCTGAAAAGACGTCTTCAACGTTGAGAGAGACAACATACTTTGAATAGTAACTCTTTCTTTGTCTATCATTTCCCCCACTACTTCGCTAGACTAAAGATGAGGCTACTATTCAACACCAGCTGTCTTTCTCTCAACGTTGAAGACATTTTCTCAACATGGCAAAGGTAGGGAACGCGCAGTCTATATATTATACGTCTATGGTTTCTTCAACACGACCGGTTTTCAACTCTGGTTTCCCTTCAACACACGACCGGTTTTCAGCGAATCGTATATTTTCTTTTGACGAAGTTAGGTTAGTAAAATCATGACCTTGACAGACGCGACTTTATCGACGCGTGTGTCGTACACGTGTGTGGTTTTTCTTCTTGTATTTTATTTTTGTCAGTTAGGCGCAATTTGAAGAACATGATTGTCTACAGGAGTCTTTGCGCGAATGTTATGAAAAAGAGTCGGATGATAAACAAATGTCTGACAAATGTGTCGGTTAGACGTCGGTGTTCGAGGACAACAACAAGTGCATCTCCGGAAGATGACGAGAAGTCAACACACTTTGGTTACCAAAGCGTCAAAGAAAGTGAAAAAGGAAAGAAAGGTAATTTTGTCTTGTTTGTGTGAAAGAGTTGCGCTAATATTGACTAAGTTTTCTGATATGACCTTCAACAGATATTGCAACACGCAATTTTTAATCTGACAGTATATATATATATATATAATCTTTTTCAGTGTATGACGTATTTGAGAATGTCGCCAAATCTTACGACACAATGAATGACGCGATGAGTTTGGGTATCCATCGTATTTGGAAAGATATTTTTGTTCAGGAATTAGGACCCACTCACGGTACCAGTCTCTTGGATTCTGCCGGTGGCACAGGTGACATTACATTTCGGTACATGAATTTTCTAAGGAAAACACCAAACCCACACAACATACGTAGTCACGTAACTGTGTGCGATATAAATCAGAATATGCTAGATGTTGGAAAAGAGCGAGCGAATAAATTAGGTTTGTCGCGGCAGAGTAATTGCAGTATCACGTGGAAGCTGGAGGACGCGGAGAATCTCTCATTTCCTGAAGACTCTTTCACCGCCTATACGATAGCATACGGAATAAGAAACGTGACGCATATCGACAAGGTATTTGTCAGGTTTATCTGTTAATTCTGTTGTTGTTTCTGAAAGTTGTTAAAAAAATACATTTGTTTTCCTGCACAACATATTGCTCAGCAGTAAAAACGTGCATTAAATTAGAAATTTGTGTTTATCATTATTTGTGTCTGAAAATTACAATTTTTGTAGGCGTTGTCCGAGGCGTACAGGGTCTTAAAGCCGGGAGGAAGATTCTTGTGCTTGGAATTTAGCCACATTACCAACGAATCTTTGAAATGGTACGACGTGTACTTTAGAGCGACAAAAAGCTATTGACATTTCAATAATCAGAGAGTAACGCAACACACAAACTACAGCGACACTATCTCAAATGACTGTTTCAGGTTGTATGATCAATATTCTTTTCAAATAATACCTGTGATGGGACATCTGATCACGGGACAATGGAACGCTTATCAGTATCTCGTGGAAAGCATAAGAAGATTTCCGAAGCAGGAGGAATTCAAGGTATTTTCAATTTCCAATTGTTTATTTCTTACATGCTCGTTGCTCTGTGCTGCGTTCTTTTTTTTTTTTTTTTTTTTTTGAAATTTGATAATAATTTATATATTGTTGCGATTTATCATTTTTCAGGATATGATAGAAACTGCGGGATTTAGAAACGTGACGTACACCAATCTCACGTTTGGCATAGTGGCTATTCACTCGGGCTTTAAGTTATAAAAAATAAAATTTATTAACAAAATAAAACACAAATGGGTTTTGAGAGAAGATTCGCGAAAGGCGGTATATTAGCTCATACAAGTGCAAGCAAAACTTCACTGAAGGAGCGACAATATCAAAAAATGTAAAAATATCTTACTACATATTTTGTATTTATGTTTTTTTACAGTAGAAAAAGTATAAATTAAAGTATAGAAATATAAAATTAAAGTATTAAAGTATAAAAAAACCATGTATGTGCAATACACGTTTTATTCAATCGCAGTAGTTTTTGTGAATATTGATGAGTTTTTTTGTTGTTTTTAAATAGAAATTTCTTTTATCAACAGAGTTCACGGCAATTTAGATTCTCTAAACGACGTGTACAAAAAACCCGAATTTCACCGCTGGTTCACATTTAAGCTACTGCCACCTGTCCGAGTGTGAAATTCACTTGCCTACTGCGTAATATATCGCTCTATGCCTGCAACCTGCTACATTGCGTAAGAGTCGTGCGACTCTTGGGTGCCTCGTACTTAAGATTATGCTACCACCAATGCCTATCGCGATTTACGCGCTTCTGCGCGGGTCGGTTCCGCTCTCTCTCTCGTAAATGGACCCTTAGCAGATTTAGATATCAAACATACGCGCGACGACACTTTTGACAAGATAAATAGATAAAGAAAGACGAGCGCTTTCTTGAAACTGAACTATGTGCGCGAATTTATGTCAGGGATATCAGAATTTTTTTTAGATTTTTAGATAGTCCCGCGATCAGCAGAACCGAAGAATAACCTGATGAAAAGCACGAAGAGTAACGATAAAAGTACCATAGTAAAAACCTGAAGATAACAAAAAACAAAAAAAAAAAATAAAACAAACAGAAGAGGATGGAAAGCGGAAAACGGGAAAGCGGAAGTTTTCAACGCTCCGATAATCGGGGGGGAAGAGGGAGGAGAGAGACAACGCGACCTAGTGAGGAGAAGAGATGTCGTGTCTCCTCTATTATAACGACGACGAATCGAAGGCCGCGTCTAGGCGAGGAGGGATTCACATTCTACGTGGCGTAATATCTAAATGCGTCATGCGCGGCGGTGCTTTCTCTCTAGGAGGTGAAAATTCTTAACTTTCTTCGACTATAGAGCATTCCCGCCTGTCGATGATGCTTTGGACGCGCTCCCACAGACTTTTTCAGCGTGCATACTCACTCAGGTTTGTCTATTATCGACGACGACGACGACGACGCGCACGTTTTCCCTTACTTCCCGGTGTTACTGGCGCCGATGTGTGCGAACGGTATTCCCGATAAGTTATATCACCGCTGATATCTCCGATTTTTCCGTTGGCACAAAACTCGCCGTTTTTTTTTTTTTCACGCGAAACACGTATTTCGGTGCGCGTGTATATACGCAAATTTGTGTTTATGTTTTAGACTTCAACCACGTCTCGAGAGAGAGAGACATTCAATTCAATGCTGAATTAACATCCGAATGTTCGAGACTATTTTTGTCTATCGTTTAAAATCGGTTCTCTCTTCCGCGCCGAGAGAGAGAGAGAGAGAAAGAGAGAACGTACAGAGAGATCGCACAACACAAAAGACAGGTATAATTTACCGAGAGAGCGATGGAATTGGAGATTAAGTCTCAACCGGAAGAGATCGCGCGGTCGGTTGTGTGTGTGTATCGGAAGAAGATACAGAGTGGCGATGTAACTTGTTGCGCCGAGTCGTACATATCGATTTTCCTGACCCCGGCGACCCGCGTGCCCCTTCCGCCTATCTGATACTTCCTGGAAAGTACATAATGTGCCGCGCGCTACCGCTTCTCCTCGATGTCTATGGTTTGTATGCCCCCCCCCCCCTGTCTCTGTTAACGAAGAAATTTGGTGTTGCCTGCGCGCGTTGCGCAACGCGATTCATTTCTCGGAAAGCGAAGATGCGCACGACTGTATCCTCCTGTTCCCCTTCCTCCCCCAGTGACAAACGCGTTACTTGCACGTAGTCTCAAGTAAGCGAGTTATCTCTGGATGTTATTATATTAAATATTTATATGAAAAATTAATTTAATTGATGCAACGTTCTTTAAGGATTTTTTTTTTGCGCAACAGAGACATCATTTTTACAAACGACGTGTGAAAATCGTGTCATCCCCCCCCGGAGATTGCGCGATCTTTTTAAAAGGTACAACCTGCGCAATTATCTCTCGAGAACGCGGATTTTGATGATGCGCGCGATGACGCGAGAGACGCGCGATGGGTATCGCGGGAGAATTCAACGTCGCGCGCCAATTACTTTGAACCCGTTAAAGGACGAATCGCGCGCGTCGTGACCAACGTTTCCAGATTACATCAGCAGAAACGTTGGTGGAGAATTACCGCGCGATGATCGCGCCGGATTAATCGAGAGTATAACAGCGGCGGGCGAGCGCGCCGCCGAGTTCCCACAGGAGAGAGGAGGTTGGGATCGAGACGCGTTTCCGTTTCGCGCGAACTTAAGAAGAGATTTTAGAGAGAGAGAGAGAGCGAAGCGCGGAATCCGAGAATATAAATAGAATTTATATTGAACGTACCGATGGCGTTCACGCGGAAGAAAACCGCGTTAATTGTTTTGCGCGCTCTCGGGCGCAATTAATTTACATTACTCGTCTCTTGGCGAATCTCTTTTTTATTCGTACATACGTATCGAGAAATCCTCGAATTGTTTTGACAATTTGGCGCGCGATGTTATAAAAATTCGTACAGTAAACTTCCGTGTGTGAACAAGATTCTCGTCGAGAGATGTCGTGAAATTTTATTGGAAAAAAAAAAAAAAAAAGTTGATCTCGTGAAACAATTCATCTCTCTGCTAATAATATTGCGGAACAATGTGTGTCGCGCACATAAATGAGAAATCACGTTTAGAGGAAGAAGCGCGTTGCGCAATCGCGATCCGCGTAAGATCGCGCGAAAAATAAAAATTTTATAAGATGCAATTCCGTGTACTTAACATCGACATTGAATAAGCGCATTTCGACGACATTTCAGTAACTAACGATCTAATATACGTATGGTTGAGGAGAGAAGAGAAAGTGTTGAGAGAGAGAGATAACTTGGTACTTTGCATACATCTATAGCTCTTTTCTTCTCGTGACATTACAATTATAAGGCCATTACTCCGCTCAAAAGCACAACACCGGCGGCTTAATCGACAAGAACATATATAAGAAACATGTAAAGAGTACGTGTTGTATGTGTGTGGCTTCGAAATAATATTATTTCAGTGTACGTACACCGGTGTATCCGTCAGTCATCGATCTTACAACACGCGTGTTACGTTTTCCCTTCTCAATAAAATATATATTAAACACTGAAAAAATACACATATGTATATAAGTATATTAAAATGCAATTTTAAATATTTATACATTTGTGATTCACAATTACAAATTTAGTGAATTTCTCTAAGTTGTTGGCAAACGTTTTTATTTTTCAACGATCTTTGTCGATCTTGCAACACATATATCTGCGTTTCTAATATCTTATACTAGAATTATTTATACATATATATATATAAATTTAAAATTTATATTTATTTATATAATTTGTAATTTATACAGCGCTTTCAGTGTGTATAAATTATTATTATATTATATTTTTAAATGTGCGTGTGTTTTTAACTAAATGAAAATTTTAAAATTAAATTTTTTGTTATTTAATATTGTGACTTATAATTATATTTAATTAATAATTAATGAAAAGAATTATACACACAAGTTTCTAATTAAATTCTCGCGGATCTTAGCGAAATCAAACGATCAAGTTGAAACGTTCTCGTTGTTGCAAATATTGCAGGTAAGAAGATCCGCGGGGCATAACGAACACGTCAGAATTCGCGAAACAAGTGAAAGACACGGACAGTGAACGGAAAGTGCAATCGAGTATTAAATAAAGAAGGGACGTGGTGTCCTCGCATCTTTTACGAGCGTAACTCGGGTAAATAGGCGTGCAAAATTAAACTGGGCCCCCGGGAGAGTAAGCGAGAAAAAATTGTTCCGCGCTCTACTCGACCGGATGTTCCGAGATGCGCGAGATATGTGACCCGAGCTAAGCGCTCGAAGGTAGAAAGGATCGAAGAATCTTTCCTTGGCACAGGCGAGTAGTGATCGTTTCGCCGCGTCCTCGGACCGCCTATCTAGTCCGTGATTTCACGGACGGGAGGTTAATTCTCACGAAGTCTTTAAAACGTTACGAAAGAAAAAAGAAAATTGCCGGAATATTTTGTATCGAGAAACAGAACTTTACGCTGGACGTGCGAAATATATGTAAAATTTTTAATACACGTATATATTTTTATATTTAAATATATGTATATATATATTTTTTTAACGTGTAAATTAGTACACGTTAAAGGAAATTTTAGAATTGAGTAACAATTCTAAAATTCACATAAGATGTGCCTTTGTATTATATATATACATATATGAATTTATATATATATATATATATATACACACATATATATAAATATAAATTCATATATATTTTGTATATAATACTTTGTATTATATATATATATAATGGCTCGTAAGGCCTTATATATTTCTTGTTATTATATATATATATATATATGAATTATTTCCCTGAATGAAATTTAAAAAAATGTCAAAATGTTTTAAAAATGTCAATGCGAAAAAGACATCCCGGCCAAAAATCAAAACCGGTATCTTTCGCATGCGGTTAAATGAATTAAACGGGGTTAAACGGGTAATTTATATACAATGCGGCATTCTATATGAATCTTACAATTGTTATTCAATTCGAATTTCCTCCTTGTATTAAGTTAAAAATATACATTCCGCACGTATCCAGTGAGTGGCTGTAAAGTTGTGTTTCGTGATTTTTTTTTTTTTTTTTAAGTTTATTGAAGCCGCAATTGTTGTCTCAATATTTAAAAAAAAAGTAAAAACACACACGCGCGAGGTGGAACAATGGGATCGTAAAATTTAGTGCGAATTATATACCTTGCCCCCCGAGAGAAGCCAAGTTTTCTCGCGATAGAAAACGCGCGGCGCGTTTTGCGCGCTACCGCGTTGGGGGATTTCGTCATAAATAAAGTTTCTCGAGAAACGTTATTTGCACATAACTCATTTGTCGACTGTCACACAACACAACAACACACACGTCGTCCAAAAGTCTCTCTATCTCCTAGATCTGTGTGTGTTGTGTGTGTGTCTCTTCCTTCCCTTTCTTTCCCTCTCTCGCGCCGGGCTTTCCCGCGAATCTGCGCGACGAGTTTTCGTTTGACCCTCGTGTTTGTTGCGACGCGGCGCAGCGCTCTCGATATTTGCAATTCTCGATCGAAGGGAACGGACGCGACGTTCGTCGATCGAACGCGGTCGATCGAACAAAATAGGGGGAAACTCTAATTCGCTCTCCGTACTCAACCTCCTCATCGTGCTCTCCTAACGAGTTTCTTCTTTTATACACGTTCGGTTTTCTTCGGCCGACCGCTCGATTACATCTCGCAATAAATATTGCGCAATGTTAATTTATATCTCCCCGCCTCTCGGAGAACGTGAGAAAAATTTCCTCCGATTGTCCGACGTTCCAACAAGAAATCGATATCGATTCTCTTACAGCGCCTCTCGCTTGTTGTATATACGTGCAATATTTTCAATTTGGGAAGAGAGTTTTGTTTACGCAAATTCTGAATTTGCGTAAAAATACATTGATTTGAATTCGTTCGCGGATAATAACTGTCATAACGTTTTCCACAAACGGAGCTCCGCGCGCGGCGTTTTATCTCGGCGATCTCGCGAAATTTCACTCCTTCGAAGTTGGATATATACACGGTTTTATATACGGACGTTTAGCGGTTTGCCCGGAGAGAACGTGGAATTTCACGAGAAGATATATCCTACCATTATCATTATATTCTCTAGGATGCAAACGTATAATATGTAGCTCAAAGTTGCGTTACGTGCGCACATACACGTGTGTGTGTGTGTGTGTGTATGCGCGTTGCGCAACCGCGGAAAAAAGAATGCATATATATATATATGTATATGATATTCCACATTTGCGACGGAACGTCGGTCGTCTAATTTGTCCGTAACGTGGATTACATTACGTCTCTCACGCTAATTTACGGTTGAAATATCTGTCGGTCATTAATGTACAGTTTTCCGGATGCATATTTTTAACGTCGTATTGCGTCAGAACAGAGAGGATTTCTTTCAGCATGTTTTTTTTTTCCTTTTCTAGGAAAGAAATTGCAGTCGCGGCGCGTTTTAAAATTGTTGTCGAGACAACAATGCGAATCCTGAATTAAATTTCGCGTTTCGCTGAATTAAATATCGATCGAATTGCTCGCGCGCTCATTTAAATTTTTAATGTTTTAAAAGGTAAACGTTTGCCCTCGCGCAAACCGGAAACGCGCTACTGGTAGTTTACATTGATTTAAAGAAGTAAATTGTTAGATGTGCAAATATATTAATTGTAACAATTTCTCAATGTTTTAAGTATTTTTTAAAAATATGTTTTTAATTATTAGTTTCTAACATTTTTTTTTTTTATAAATACTTTGTATTTTTACAATTGCTTATAATTGTTTATCATTCTTTGGCAAATGTCCCGTCGGATATGATTGTTAAGCAATAATTATAAACAATTAAAAGTGACCCGGTCGCAGTTACTTCACACAGTTTCAAGAAAAAATATAAACTGTCGTTTATATATTTTATAAACGGGAGTAAATACGAAAACACAGATGATCGGCAACGCGTCGCGTTGAAAAAGATTCCCCGTCTTCGTGAAACTTGGAATTTATTCCTCTCGATTTTCAATTTGTACAACCGCGGATGAATGGAATCGGGGGAATCTCTTTCTTTCTCTCGTCCTCGGCCTCGATAGTCGCATGAAACCTCCGATCGATAAAGATCCAGATCCGCCGGAGTCAGATCGCGAAGTGAGAAAAACGAGAACACGACAAAGGGACTCGCCGTCGTGGTCTCGGGAAAGTTCAATTCTTTCTCGAGGAAAAAAAAGAATAAAAAAAGAGCGCGTCTTCGCGCGCAAATTCGGGTCAAATGAATTTCGAGGTCCCTTTCTCCCTCTCTCTCTCTCTCTCTCTCTTTCTCTCTCTCTCTATATATATATATATATATTCTCCGACGAGGTAAGAACTTCCTCGCGGGGAAGGAAAACTTTCGGTTTCGCAACGAAGGTGGACGATAATTCAATGTGATGCGCCAACAGCCGCAGAGAGCACTTACTTTATTAGATATTCTACGCATTTGGAAGCATCTGTCGGACATCAAAGGAAAACACGCGCTTATGCTTTTACCGCAATCCTTTTATCGCGATATTATACATGCAAAAACAATTCTGATATATGTGCCGTGTCTTTTACGACCAGAATTCTCTTTCTCTCTCGGTATATAAACTCGGTTTCGATAATAACATTTCTGTTTTCAATTTATTCTCTTTACGCACAAATAAAGTGTATAATTATTATGTAAGCAGCTTGCAAGCCTTGTTATTTATTATATAGCATTTACTTTATTTGTTTTCTTATTGTGTAATTTTTTATATTAGCGTCTTTAATTATTATTATTATTATTATTATATTATTATCTCATTATTATTGTTATTACATTATTTTCAGAGCTATAATTATCTCTACGGTCCGACATTTGCGATTCAAATCGATATATCGAATTTTTGATCTCATTTCCGTATATGATTTGCATTGCCGTTGAATTAAAAAATTGAAACTGAGAGAGAAATCCGATTTGCCGTTCGTTTCGTTGTTATGTCACATTCGCGAGTTGATTTTCGAAATTGTAGACGATATACGTGAGCGCGTACACGGGCGCTGGGTCTTCGAACGCGCGCGTGAAGAAGCCGTCGCCCAAGCCAGGCTAAAAGTTTTCGTCGGCCAATGTCCCGAATTGGAGAACTCGTTCTGCTTGTGATCTACTTCTCTCTTGCGTGGCGTGTAAGTATGTATGATCGCGAAATAAGCTCTCGCGACGAGCATGCGCATATTTTGCTACAGATTCTATCTTCTTCTCACATTACGTGATGGCGGCAAACGTGTGGATTTTAATTTGCTCTGGATTTTTTTTTCTCTCTCTCTCTTTCTCTTGCTTTTTGTCTCTTTTTTCGCGCTTCCGAGGAACGACAACCGAAATTTTCAAGTTCCTTTTCTCTTCCTGCTGAAGTTTCTCGGCCGCGCGGAAATAGTCAATTTCATTGTTTCTCAGCCTCCGGCGGGAAGCCGTTCGGCTTTACCGCGAATTACTTGGTCAATCGCGAAGCGTTATTTAAAAAGCGAGATGAGTGATACGTAAACGTTTTTATGTAATAAAACTTCCAGATGTAATGAAAGAAAGTCCTTCTCAAAGTTGAATTGTTTATTAAATTTTGATGCTCGACGGATGAACATTATTGCATAATGAGTAAAAATGTAAAAAATAAAACACTTGTTGTGACAATATTAACGTGTACATGATAAGTAACATATTAACGTATAGTAATATACAAAATATAAATATACAGATTTTGTTTTCGCGCAATAAAAATAATAATAATGTGTCTTTATTAAGTACAACAACGACCTAATGGACGAGATTGAGTAGGCTTTGGATGCCTACTTAGATTTACAAAAAATTAAAATTGAAACTGACTAGAAAAAAAATCAACGAAAGAGAAAACTAAAAAATTCCCTCTCTTGTAAACAGGTTGTTGTACTTCGTAAATTAATATATGTCATTAATCATGTGAAATTCGCGAAATGATCAAAGACTTTTCGTCTTGGTACAACCCGTTCTCTACCTGCTCGCAAAAAATGATACCTGGTTATTATATACCTGTACGTTTTACGTATAATGATTAGGTTATATTGTTATAAATTGTTACAGATGAAAGGGAACGAAAATAATTTCGGTAACACATTTCGGCCTTTGACAATACGACACGCACGATTTGTATCGACGACACAATGAGCTTGAAGAAGTTCGTACAATAAATAATACTTGGCATATTTTCTAAATGACGTTACGTAAACTGTGCGACTACTAAATAATTATTATACGCAATGCACACACAGTACAATCGAACGAAATTGGTTCCGAAGTCGCAGATGCTTGACTGCCAGTCGCACTTTCTACAGACGCGCCGAAATGTCTCTCTTCGACCGCGCGCACACGCAATGTGCGCGATAACGCGTCCACGCCATAAACGGTTAAGTTTGTTTCTTTTTTTTTTTTCTCATAGTGTCAAATAGACGGACTTTTTTTTACGTCATCGGTTGCCGCAATCGTCCACAACGATGGTCTCTACAGAGACCAAGTCGCGCAAAGTTCACGATTTTCTATACATGCCTTCGTCTTAATTCTCCGCGAAGCTGCGTTCGAAGCTCAATGTGAGGAAAGCACGATTGTATCTCCGTAATTTTTCATCGCGGCACTTCCGCCCGTCACGGTTCGCCGACGGTAATTTGTCGATTCTCCCGACTGTGGGAATTTGTGGAATTAAACAAACGAACAAAAAAAAAACCAACAAAACGAACGTTTTTATCGTTAGAATCGCGGCGAATTATCGATCTGTACGTACGCGAAATTACGGGGTGGAGCGAATGATGCTTTTATGGACCGAGATGACAGACTGCAAACGTGTAATTTTGCGCGTTGCATAATTAGTGCATATATAATCCTCTCTCTTTAAATGTACGAGTTAAAGAGGATTATGTTGCAAATTTTTGTAACAATATCGCGCGACGTCGATAATTGCAACAATTTGATATTTTACACACGTTCACGTTTTTATTTGCACAAAAAAATGTGATAACTATAATTTTTGCGGATAAAAAAAAAAATAATCGCGTTAACACGTTTTAATTTCCGCGAAAGAAAGTAATTTTCTAACAAATGAAATAGCAATTGAATTGGGGGGGGGTAAATTGAATAATTCGCCTATGTGTGATGCGAGAAGCAAGTTTGTTTTAAATGAATTTTCGAATTCAGTCCGACTTATTACGAGTATATTAATGTACACGTTTAAATAAATAAAATAAAAATGTGTATTTCGCATAAACATCAACACATTTGGCCACTCTTTTCTTAGTTTATTTGATACTACGTGAGTTTCAATTTGTTGTTAGATTTGTAGTCATATTAAAGTTAATTATGATTACAAATTTATTTACAAATAAAACATGTTGCTTTGATTAAATGAAAGAACAATGCATAAATCTCCAAAACGTTTCAATTGTTTGGAATTTAAAGCGAAAAATAAACTGTTTTTTTTTGTTTTGAAAAAAAAAAAACAGAACCCCAACAAGAAAGATTGAGGGTTGAATTTTTTGAAAAAGATCTGGAAAAAAAGTGAGTCATTTCTCTGGATGAGTTTGTCTCAGAAAACACGCACGCATTGTTTCGGTCGATTTAGCAGTTGGAATAAAAAAATTGTCTCGTTAAAAGCCAAAGGTTTTTAAAAGCCTAGGTCTATCGCGCGCGCGATACCGCAAAAACAACCGCTAAAACAAATTTCTCTAACACACTCGTGAAAATGTCCTTACGACACACTTCTCACGGCTTCTCGTTTGTCGAGTCCTCCTGAAGGTCCGTTTCGTTGTTCTCCGCAAAAACTGATCGAACGAACGTTACGATCTATGCGTTTATCGAATGTGTTGAATTTCGACGAAAGTATATATACGGAGACACAAAATTTGAGCGATGCGCGGTACAGGTTTGCGTATTGCAAGAAGAGACAAGAGTCGCCGAGGGAGAAAGAAGGAGAGAGATTTGCAATAGCTCCGTCGCATCTCATAGGTGATGGGTCGAGGCTCATGAGTGGGGCCCCCAAGCTGGCCCGTATAAAAGGGGGCTTCAAGACATTCGCGGAGCATCAGTCCTCAAATCAAGGAACAGCAGCAACTATGAGGGCATTCGTGGTGAGTATAGTGTGTCCACCGACGATTTCTCGTCTCTTCGATCTCTCGTTCGCGTCCTGTTCTTTTTTTTCTTCTTCTCTCTTTTTTCTCTGCTTTCTCCTCATCCTCATCCTCCTCCTTCTCTTCTTGCGCGCCGTTTTGCGCGTGCAAATCTCTCTCGGGGATCCTCTCATCATCATTTCTCTCCTCATTTCACTTCGGAGATCACAAATGTGAGATTTCTCGAAGGATGAGAGAGAAACACAAAATTCGTCGCTCGTTCGGGATCATTGTGAGGAGCAAACGGAAAGACGCGCGCGGGAGAAAGTAAAAGAGAGGGGGAGGATGCATGAGGGAGCATTGTGTGCGGTGTCAATGTACTCCGTCATAGTGACCAATCTTGGGAACCGGTTCAGTGATTGTGCCACTTACTTCTCTAGTTTCCGTTCGCGTGATTTGAAAGAGAGACGAGAAAAATTAATTAGGTATTATACTTAAAGCGCGTAAAATGTGGGATTCTCATTCGGTAATATGTAACAAACAACGCTGTAACAACGGTGGCATGAAGAACAGCTGATTGTTAAAATCAAAACGCGCGTCTTATATGTCTTACCGCGCGCTTCTGGAAATGCTTCTTCGCGTAACAGAAGAGTTTCATTTTCATGTTTTTGTCGTATATTATTACGTTAGTACACCAGTTAGTATACTAATTAGTTATACTGTGTATTAATTGTATTGTATTTTGTATTATGAAAAAAAATTTGATTTGTGTAATTGCAGATCCTGGCGCTCGCCGCGACGGCGATGGCGCGGCCGGAAGCCGGATACTCTTATAGCCAGCCGAGCGGCAGTTACGGTGCTCCTGGCGGCCTCGGAGGTGGCGGCGGCCTCGGAGGTCTCGGAGGTGGATTCGGGGGTGGCGGAGGTGGTGGAGGCGGCGGAGGATTTGGCTTAGGCGGAGGATTCGGTGGCGGTGGCGGTGGCGGTGGCGGTGGTGGCTTCGGCGGCGGCTTCGGTGGCGGTTTCGGTGGCGGATCGCTGATCCAGAAACACATCTACGTCCACGTACCGCCCCCGGAAGCTCCCGAGGATCGACCGCTCAGGCCGATCGCGCCACCGGCACCTCCACAGAAGCACTACAAAATTATCTTCATTAAGGCGCCCACTCCGCCAACCCCGACCGCACCGGTGATACCGGCTCTGCCACAACAGGACGAGCAGAAAACGCTCATCTACGTATTGGTCAAGAAACCCGAGGAAGCGCCCGAGATCAGCCTGCCCACCATTGCACCCACTCAGCCCAGCAAACCGGAAGTCTACTTCATCAAGTACAAGACGCAGGTAATGAGCGAGAGGGAATCGATGACACAACCCACAAGCGGAAATTCTAAACTGATTATATACAAAACTGTTAAACAAAAATTTGTTTTTTCTTATGCGCATTACAGAAGGAAGTTACTGGCGGTGGCGGTGGTGGCGGTGGTGTTGGATTCGGCGGTGGCGGCGTTACCTCGATCGGCGACACCGCCACTAGCGGTGGCCTCGGCGCTGCCTTCGGCGGTGGCGGCGGCGGCGGTGGCGGCGGCGGCGGTGGCGGCGGTGGTTTCGGCGGTGGTTTCGGCGGTGGAATCGGAGGCGGCACCGGCATCGGTGGCACCGGACCAAGCGGACCCAGCACGAGTTACGGGCCACCCGGCGGTGGATCCGGGCCATACTAGTCAATTCACCCCCGCTACCCCCGCGGCCCCTCCATCCCACTCCTCCATTCACCGACATACACGCACACACAGCTCACATACCTCTAACATAATCAGCGACGACGATACTCGCCGTGTTGATGTATCGCCGTTACGTACGCGCGATCGCCAAGACAAGAAGAAGAAGAAGAAGACGATGATGGTGATAACGTTGACGAAGACGGCGATGACGACGATGATGCCGCACACGATAACGACGGCGACGTTGATGATGATGATGATGATGATGATGATGATGATGAAATACGACGATGAGAACGACGACAATGATAATGATAAGATCGATTATCACGACGACTACCACAATGATGATGATGACGACGACGACGTTGATGATGATGACGATGATAATGATTATGACGACTGGAACGAAGGAGAGATGTTTTTTTATACTTATTTTTTGCAAGAAAACGGTGGCGAAATAAAGCTTTTTTTATGTATTTTTACATAAAATCACACATGTCTCTCTTTAATCTCAACACTTATTCCGCATCCTTCCAATCAGTTTCGAGAGGACGAACGCAACCAACGAAATCGTTCGTTCTATTCGACGATTCCGTGAACGTTTTCGTGAGAAAACCAGGTGGATTGGAAAGACACACACGCTGCGACGACGATTATATATATGCTGCTTTTTTATCCTCCCGGAAGTTCGCCGCCGTTTTTTACGGACGATCGAACTCCGCACGTCAACTCCGTGCGCACGATCGACGGCGCGTTCGAACCATTTGATATATATATATTCTTTTTTGTATCGTTTTGCTTTCGCACTAATAATAATAATAATCAAACGTGCAAACGCTTTTGCACGTTTAAGGAGAGGGGAGGGAGAGAAAAAGATCCGCGCCAGAGAGCGGTTCCGCGGCGTGTTTCTCGGAAGAGACACCGCGCGTTCGAGTTTCAATTTGGATTCTCCCGAAGCAGGTGTCACGGGGGATTTAATTCCCCCGGCTTCCTTTCACAGTGTGCGTTTCCGCATGAGAACGCCGCGCATGTGTTGCGCGACAATGGCAACAATTCTCGTCGGGAGAAAGGGAGAGAAAGAGAGAGAGAGAGAGATGAAGAGGGAGAGAGAGAGAAGCGCGCCTCCGCGCGCGTTTATCTCTTTCCGAAAAGGTAGCGCATCTCTCGGCGCGCGGTTGAAAACTTTCACTGCGCTTCTAAACAACCGCTAATCATCAAGAGGAGACGCGAGAGAACGACGCTTCGTCGCGTCCCGGCTGCTTTTCGCGCGCGTTTAAGCCGCTTTTCCCTCACCTCTCTGCTCTGTTCTGCTCTGCTCTTCTCTCACGCGGAATGTCTTTCCGCGAAACGGCGCGCGCAAAGTGGCACAGAAAGATCTCCCTTCGCGATGACCAGGCGAATTTGATTCAACGCGCGTGACAAATGGCGCCTCGGCGTCTGTTTTGTATGATAAAAAAAAAAAATTCAAACAAACGTTTCAATTATAAATCGTACGTTAATATCCACCTGTTCGCGCCTCCCAACGAAGTGATTAATCAATTTCCTTTGGCAAGGTGAAAGAACGTGATGCACTTTTTTTTTTTTACAAGACTTGTGTTCGATGCGCATCAATTGTGTTTTTTATATTATTTTCTAACTACACGCACGGGAGAGAGTTTTTGATCACATTTCGCGCGTTTGCAAGGAATAAAAAATCGAATAGCGAAAATAAAAACAAAAAAAAAAAACAAACAAAAAAATACAAGCTCTACGAAATTAAAATAAATAAAAAAGGAGCCCCGAACACACTGCGACTTTTTTTGCGCAAACACAGTTGTTCCGTAATGTAATCTTCGATCGTGACGTTAATTGGACGTCTCGGCTTTTGAGTCTTGGATTAAAAAAAAATCCTAAAGTCGACGAAACGTCTCAATGAATTAATATTGCGTTCGCACAATAACTTTCTATCGCGCATTGTGTGTTGGAATTAAATCGAATCGATTTGACGTTTCCGTCGACTCTTTTCGAATCCGATTACACTTTTTTACCGCTTCTCATCGTCATATCACGCTTCGCGTTTGCGAGGATAAGTCGTGAATAGGAGAGACGAAATAAGGTTCTCGTTTATAACCGACGTGAGAGAGATGACGTGCAAATGAAATGCGTACATACACGCATTTCGACTCGTGTACCTACATGTCGCGTGCGTCGTCCGCACGTAACAGCTGTTTGCTACTTGAAATCGCGCTCGAGGGGAAAGATGAGACTATACGGCGGGCGAAAGCGAGGCCTCCTCCGCGCTCATTGACACGAGAGTTTAACGGGAGAGAAGACGAGAAAACGGCGCCCGAATGAAAAGAAAGAAAAGGAAGAGCGCGCGTTACTTTAACTTCTGCTCGGTACGTGTACGTGTGTTAAGTACGCGTGTGTGCGGTTCTTTCTCTCACGATTCACACATACACATACGTGACACGAGTGGCGATGGGAAACAGAACGACGATTCAAATCGTTTCGGATTCACGACACGACAAGCGAATAAATCAAGCGTCTTCTACGTCTTGGCGAATCTTAGACGCAACCTCAGATTCTTTTCTAAACGCACACGGGCCGCAAAAAAAATTGATGTCCTTCCGGGATAAACGGAAATCGTCTCGTGATTTATTGAAGAAATTTATTTTTCAAATTTTTGCTACAAGCAAAACGATCTCTTTGACTTTATCAAAATTATTTGTTCTTAAACAATCGAACACAATCGAGCAATCGAGAAATCGTCTCGTAAATTGCTAAAGAAATGTATTTTTCAAATTTTTTATTTGCAAGTAAAATTCTCTCTAAATTTATCGCACGGTTGTCGGTTTTTGCATGTTCAAAGACGATGTGCAAGAAATTTGTCGAGCAAAATTGCGAAGATATCGATTTAATTGTCGATTATAATCAATTTATATATTTTTATTAATCAAACACCGGGACTGTAAAGTCAAGTATATATTACGGGAGTTGTGCGTGCCGCACTTTCTCCTCATTGGAAGAAACGGGTTTGTGTATTTCCGATTTTTAAAATAATATTCCGAATCGTTCAATTTTGTTACGCTTTATCGGCGAAACTTTCGATGAACACGAATGACTCATCAGGTAACAGAGAGCGCGCGACTCTCTCGGATTCGAGAAACGCGAGTAAATTTATCAAGAAGAATGTTTCGATTATGTGAGATTCGCGCGTTATTTGAAACGGAGAAGGGGGATGAGAAAAACGCTGGCAAAAATGACCGCAAGTGCCGCGTAACACACACACACACACAGAGAGCGAATTGGAAGATAAGTCGCGGGGGATAAAAGTTAAGGGAAAGATCGCGAGAGCGAGACGCGAGGTTTATAACGTGACAGCATCGCGTTAGTAGCCAGCAGGCAACTTTCACGAGGGAACACCTCGCTCTTCTCTTCTCTTTCCTCCTTTTTTTTTTTTTTTCCACTCGAACAAGGAAGAGAGAAGGCAAGAGAGATACGCCAGGCAGACGCCTGGCAGGCGAGGAAAGGAGAAAAAAAAACACTTTCGAAAGGTCAGACGCCGGCCTCGTTCAAAAATCGAACAGATCGGGGGCCGTTATTCGGACATTGTCTTCTCTCTTTCTCCTTCTCGCGATCGCGATATTTATCCGGTCGCGGGACGTTTGGTTTCTGAGCGTGAAAGCGCTTCGCGATCCTTTTCCTCCGTGATGGTNTNGCNTNNNNANTNNTTTTTTNNNNTTTNTTTTTTTTTTTTTTTNTNNTTTTTTTTCTAGACCGAGTCTAGGACCGTTTGAGCTTTTATCCTCTTTGATAATGGTACGAGAGACTTTTTTGTCTCTTTTCAACCGCGTTAAACGTATCGAATAAATTGACCGAGAAGTCAATGCTGACGCGTGGCATTACGCGTTGTGTTAATTTCGTTCGTATACGTGTCACGTAAAAACTGTCACGCGGCGCTACGCATTAATTTGACAGCTCAAATTGTGCAAGAAAACAATCAATCAGCGTCGCGAGAAAGAAAAAAAGATAACAATGAAATTTACACGCTTGACGTCGTTTCGAAAAACAAATATAACATTTGTATTTCAAGAAATGTTATTAAAGAAGACACTTTAATAAAATCGCTTGAAGATAAAATACATTTAATAAAAAAAATTGATAATAAAATTTCAAATATTGTCAAAAATAATATTTCCAAAATATAATCATATCGAATGTTATCTAAAGAACTCGATGATAAAAAACGTTTCCTAAAATATATAATTGTATATTATTTTTATTTCCTCGCAAATTATTTACGTTTTTGTTTATTTAATAGAACTTTCGTGTTTTCGAAGTTTTTTAAGTTCGATTATTTTACGTTCGATAAAATCTGCGAAACGACGTTTGTCTCTTCTTCGGTTATTTTAACGAGAGTTTAATAACGTTCAATTTTGTAAATTAATAATGTCCCGTGAGAGAAGACACGATGTTATGATAATCGCGCGATAATATCCGCGCGATCGAGCCGTGAAAATTGTGCCGTTAATAATGCGTTACGTTCGAGTGGCTCGCGAAAACGTGTTCGAATAGCGTAACCGTTATTATTCGGGGATGTGTCTGCGAGTCGCTATTTCAATTATGAACCGCGACGGACATTTATAATCAGCGGGGCGCGCACATTCGCGATCAATTATATACGCCGCGAAACGGCGTTTGATTGCGTTGATTTTTCATATTTCGCGACGCGATATATGCGCGCGCCGTTTCATTATTTTAACGAGGAGATCGAAGAGAAGAGACCGACACGCGCGTCACGTGCACACAAGGAAGAGAACTTGCAGAACGCGGAAGATTTCCTCCTCGCGGAAAGGGGGAGGGGAGGATCTCATCCCACGAGAGGATGAGCGTGTGCACGATTGCTCGGCGTGTATTCACTCCGCTAATTTATTAGAACCATCGATGGCGCATCACGGAGGTCGAGAAGGAATCACTTTCACTGTTCCGAGTTTCTCGATACCGAGTTACACGCGATCGCGCAATTTCGTCCTTGCGGAAACGTCGACGGTGCATCAGGGATATCCTTTCTGGAATTATATCTCTGAAAACGACACGTCGAAGATTATATATTTCATCGATATTTGAAATTTTCAGACTGTTACAGAGTGCACGATCTTATATTTATTTGAATAAAAAATATAAAAATATATAAAACACAAATATATGAAATAAAATAAACGTATAATATTTCATAAAATATAAATGTATCTCGCGTATTAATTTTTTTAAATTTATTTTTTAATAATTTATTTTATTTAATAGAATTTTACTATATATACTCAAATTATTTACGTTTGCTTTTTCGAAATAAATTAAATCTGCACAAAGTCGCTCAAACGCGCGCGCGGTTGTGAAATTTGTTTTTTCTCTCAGACTTCGCGTTCGTCGTTGTTTTGGAAGAATAAATGAACCGAATTAGTTACACTTTCCGTATCGTAACCCGCGTGTCGTAAGGTAACAGCCGCTAATAACCATCCGCGGCCGGATCGTTAATCGAAAGATGAAAATTTCACAAAAAAAAAAAAACCTCCCCGTGCGGGTTTTCGCAGGAATGCGAGAAAGAAACGCGGGTATTTCGCCGATCAATCACACTTGACTCGCGCGGAAACGAGCGAGTAATTTCTCGTAATTTCGAGACTTATCCCTTCCCTCGAATAAAAACGCGATTATGCGATGCGCGCGCGAAGAGGAGAAGAGAAGCAATTTTTTTTTTTTTTCCCCTACCCAAACTCTGCAACAAACGTATCTACGTCTCTTACATAAGGGACTACGTACTGAGGTACGTACTACGATCGCGCCGGACGACGGAACGCCGTGGACGCGATATTATAAGCCCCGCGGGTCTCTCTTCTTACTTCGCGCGGCGGGAACTCTCACGAGTCGCCGACGCCGCCGTTTTAGATTGCAATTCTCCGGTGTTTGCGCGAGCGAGCGCGAGCTACAAAATCCCGAATATGATGGACCGCGATGACACGCGCACGGTGAAAGGTGCCGGCAAGAGATTATAGTAGTACACGCTCTATGTGGCTTGCTCGCCCGTTTTCGCGGCGGATTCGGACGAGATGTGCTGAGAGAGAGAGAGATGATGATGCTGTTTAAAAGCACCGAATAGAACGTTGTCCCGCTGACGCGATTATATCGACAGTTTCTCGCGCAAAGAGTTACATCAGTACTGAATACACCGAAAATGTCGAGAGCAAGTTACGCGCAAGTAACGTCTTACGCGCGCGCACCGATCTAATCGCGACAAAAAAAAATATGAGAAATGTTTGCAAATTAATTATTATTATTTATCGTATATATTTATTCAAAACGCAATAGAGAAGCAATAAAAGATATCTAATACACATAAAAATTAGATGAAAAATTAAAGTGTAAAATTAAATTGTATTTTAATTACTTTTTAATTGAAATTAATAATTTATAAATTAACTATTCTGGCGTTCAAAATTGTGTTTTGTGAAGCAAAAATATTTGATATATTTCTTCTACATTTTTTTTTTAAATACGGATTAATAAGTCGAACGAGAGACACGAGAGGCGCGTTGCACTTATATTCTCGCAAGTTGATTGTTTTTTTGTTTCTTAACTTCTCTCTCATTGTGAGGTGGAGCAGCGACATGTTTCTTAAACGCTGGTTGCCGCTTTTAACGGCACAACAATTAGAGACGGGTTATATTAACTCCGTAATCTCTCTTTGACACTTGTGTTTTAATTTCTTCCGTCGTGATTTTATAATGAGCAGCGACAACGACAACAATCGGCGCGCCTCGACAACAATCTCACTCACGGTGCGATATAAAAAGTGCGATCCACTCCCCCCCCCCTCCCCCTTGTGAGTTTGCATACGTTTGTTGCGTAACAAACGCAGACAACGTACTACACACACCCACGTGCACGTTGAAGAGAAGTATACATAGCTCGCGGATATTTTTTTTTTTTACTTAGCTTGTCATTCGATACTTCTCGTTTGAAATTAATTGTCAGAAAATGACGCGTGACTTTTCAATGCGAAGAGAGTACTTCGTGATTTATCAAGCGAGCGTGTGTTCGCGCGCGCGCGCGTTATGAAATTATTGCGAGAGACACGCTCGGAGTAACGTTAAATTAGCGTGAAACACACGGTCGGAGCAACGGAAATATATCCTGGCTTTCTCAGACTCAAACAACGATGTCCTAATCCTCCTCCGCATACTGTGTCAGATTCTACTGATGTACACCTTGTTATACACGCGCGCCGCGCGCGTCTTTTCTACACTCTCCGTTCTCTCTCTCGCGCGCGCATTCTTTTGTGTGCGCGATTCGGATTTTGCTCCGCTTAAATGGAGCGGAGTGTAGTCTTAATAATAACCGTTTTTCGACACGGTTAATTGAAATGCGGCGTAATTTCCGAGATTGAAATTATTAACACACACATTCGCGACGACTCGAAATGTCTCGAAATAAGGCAAATGTTCTCATTACAATAGACCGAACGTTTGTTTTAAAGAAGCAATTGTAACGAAGTCAAGTAATATATATTACGTATCTATATAAGTAAAAAGTTGCACATATATATAAAT
>NW_018020632.1:489757-511929 GCF_002006095.1 Pseudomyrmex gracilis
TCGAAAATTGTTATGTTTAATAATTTTACACATTCTAATTGTTATTTCTTTAACACAAATATTTGATCATATGGTGAGTGTTGTCCGATTGTTGGGAACATTTGTTTATCTTATTGTAAATTCAGCTCGCGAACTCCTTTGAAATGTGTCGTTTGTTTTTTTTTTGGTACAAGAGAGATGCGCTGGCTTGCTTTTTTTTTTTTATTTTTTATTTACAGAAGAAGCACATCGGCGGAATCGAAAACACGTCCGCTGTATAATGATAGCCGCAGGAGGTCGCAGATTAACGAGATTTGGCGTTATTTCTGCGCGCGGAACGTTTTTTCGTACGTACACGTATTACGTCACACAAGAGACCAGCGAGTAAGTAGGTGACCAGCAGCGAATCCAGGAGATGGGACGAGACGAAGAAGAGAGAGAGAGAGAGAAAGAGAGAGATAGAGAAAGAGAGAGAGAGAGAGAGAGAGAGAGAGAGAGAGAAAGAGAGAGAGATATGAGATGCTACCGGGTGAAAGCACCGGGGGTCACCGCAAAGGCCAGGCAACGTGTTCTAGCAGAGCCGAATACAAACGTGTATCCTGAACTCACAATTACACACGCGCGTGAGTTTTAAGTTCGGTCGTGGCCGAAAGTCGTAGACGTTTTCTTCTAGCTTTCCTTCGAGATACCCCCCTTGCGAGTTGCCACATTTGCATGCGAACATTCGCACAGAAACGTATCTTCTACACGCTAGGAATTATGCATCACGAAACAAACGTGACCGCTTCCGCAAACGCTCGGTCGCTTCTTCGTCGAATTTGCGCATCGACGATCGCACAAATCCTTTTAGCGGCTTTCCCCGTCCATCTCCAATCGAAGACCCTTCAACCCTTGCGAAAATTTATTATTCTCGTTAGTATCTTCTCTGTAGTTCCGTTGTTTTTTATTTGACGTTTCATTATTTTCTTTGAATAACGACGACTTAATTAGACTTCGCACGTGGCGTCCGCTGCTATCAACTTTCCTTTTAACCGTTCTTGTTTTTTTTTTTTTTTAATTTTGTTAACGCACCGAAGAAGATCCTAAAGAGATCGAAATTAAATTTTATTCGTGACAATAATTTAAATACGCTAACACCCGGTATATTGGACTCGCATCAGTCTTCTCTACTCACTTGAAATTCTCACGACCTTATTTATTTATTTATCAGACACTTATTACGGTCAAATTCGAATAATAAGAGTATCGTCGAACGGTGAATTTAATAAAAGTATTTTAGCCAGTAACAAATTTCTGCGCGAGGAAAACATCCACATTCCATCTTTATTTTTCAAATTCACGCTTCGACAAATTTCCAACGCGACTTGTATCCCTTTCCTCCCTCCTCCCCCTTCGATACGTGTATCGCGAGTATGCATATATAGTTGCACGCATTTACATTTATTTATTGATTTCACGAGCAGACGCGCAAAAATACATTTACATCATCTCGCGAACGAAACAAAATGTATATTTTTCGTGCGTAAATATACCGCGTTAAATTCTGTGTGCGCAAATTTATCTTTTCTCTCTCTCTCTCTCTCTCTCTGTTTCTCTTTCTCTTTACTTGTCGCCGCTCCGAAATCTGAATTTTACAAATTTGAGAACATACGTACCTGTAACGTCACAACGTCGTTCCTCGCGTGAATTTTCTTCGACTTCGGTCTTTGTTGTTTGTCGCCGAACGGCAAAATAATAATTTGTATTCCTTACCCAATAACTCGGAATAGGGTGTGAAGTTCAAAACAACTGATAAATATGTATGCACCTCTAAGAGTCGAATTCGCTCCAAATTTGACGCTACTAGCGCCACCTATCGTCCGAGACCATCGGTCGAAACGCCCGACGTAGTTGCGACACGTGACCGCGGAGAGGGCGTCTCGATCGCCACGAGGGGAGATTAGTGCGCGTATTGCCCTTCGCGAGGAAAAAAAAAATGGCGATTCGCGAGGTTGTTTAGAGACCAATTCGATTTATAAACACACGCTTGGGGTGCGCGAACTCGCAAATTCTGATATTAAATGTGCCCTGAAATTAATGTGATGTGGACTGTGTGCGATGGCGAGCAAAGAGATAATCGGCCATCAGCAGCAGTTCATTGAGGAAATCGATTACAATGAAATCAAGACGGAGCAGGTAGTTTTTCTCGATTCTCTCGATAAGTTCCTTTCGATTCGTCTCTCTTCTGTAACATTTTTAAATCATTTTTTTTTTTTTTTCACGTCTTTCTTCGTGTCGATCCGTTCTGTGCTCTTGGTCTTTTTTTTTTTTTTTACAAAACACACGATATATCGAAGTGATAACCTCAACCGAGAGAGAGAGAGAGAGAGAGAAGAGATTAATTTAACCTAAAAAAATTGTGCGTGCCAAAAAGTTCGAAGTAGAGCCAGGGGCTAAAGATAGTAATAAAATCCCCAAAAGATTATTTATATATACACATATATGCACTTATGTATGTACATAAAGAATTATACTATTAAAAGAAAACATGTGGTGCTAGTTTGTTTTCGTTATGTAGTTTTTGTTATATTTGAAATGTCTAATTAAAACGCGCTGTTAAAGACACGTTTCTAAACTTTGATTGACTACACAGGTAGTTGGTAAAGGTTCCTTCGGAGTCGTCTGGAAAGCAAACTGGAGAGGACAGGCTGTTGCTGTGAAACACATAAATTCCGAAGGCGAGAAGAAAGCCTTTGCAGTTGAATTCAGACAGCTCTCCAGAGTTGCTCATGGCAATATTATTAAATTGTACGGTGTGTGCAAGAACCCGGTGTGTTTGGTGATGGAATATGCAGAATGCGGCTCGTTATACAATGGTAATATTTAGCAAAAAAAGAACTTACTTACTTCGTTACTTCTGTGATTGTGCAAATATAATTAACTGTATATAATTTTGTTACACACGCAGTGTTGCACTGTACTCCTCAACCACATTATACCATTAGTCATGCTATGAGTTGGACGCTTCAGTGCGCACATGGCGTTGCCTATCTTCACAATATGAAACCAAAACCGTTAATACACAGGTAAATAGAGATACTTTTCTGACGTTTATCTCCTATATAATTTTGTAAGCAAATGGGAAGAAAGACCCTGATGAAATTTTGCTCCGCAGAGACTTAAAGCCACCCAATCTGTTGCTAGTTATGGGTGGACAGTTGCTTAAGATCTGTGACTTTGGCACAGCCTGTGATTTACACACATATATGACCAATAATAAAGGATCGGCCGCGTGGATGGCGCCAGAAGTATTTGAAGGCTCTAAGTATACAGAAAAATGTGATGTATTTAGTTGGGGTATTATTTTGTGGGAAGTTTTAACACGCAAAAAACCCTTTGATGACATTGGTGCTTCAGCCTTCAGGATAATGTGGGCTGTTCACATGGGACAAAGGCCTCCTTTAATAGAGGGATGTCCAAAGCCAATTGAGGATCTCATGACAAGGTGAAAAGAAAAATCTTGTAAAAATAATAATAATAATAAAAGAACAATGTGGTTGTAATACATGTCTTATGAAAATTTTTATTTATTACGTTAAAAAAATCAAACATTTGTGAAAAAAAAAAAATGTCTGAATGTAGTGGCAGACTTTGCTGTTTCTTTCTTTGACAGATGTTGGCAGAAAGAACCGAAAGAAAGGCCTTCCATGGACGAGGTAGTGAGGATAATGACAAAATTGTCAGAATTTTTCAATTCTCATTTAGAACCAGTTGAATATTCTTTAAGTATGTGATAATAAGTATCAAGTTTACGATTAAATTGCGTTATTTATGTGTTAAATATTAATATTTGCATGCATTAAAAACAAATGTGTTATGACAGGTAGCGAAGTTGATGATATTCACGAGAAGGAAAGATCGATAGAAGACACGTTGGATAATGCCAGTACGTTGGATTCTCGAATGAATGGCTCAATCGCAAACGGCACTGTTCGTACAATTCCAAATCCCGTGCACAGAACCGACGAAGACAGTTCCAACGGGAAAGATTCGTCGATTTCCGCGTTACGAGTCGCAACGTCGCCATTTGGCAACGACGCGTCGACAAATTTCTCGCCATATCAAAATAATTTAGGAGTTCAACGAGTACCTGACGAGTGTTCGGTATTGAATAATCACGTATCTGGCGATAATACGGATAATAATTTAGAACACGCTAAATCATCGATCCCGCAAAGTGCGTCGAGAGCTAACGGTGACAAGTTCGCCGCGTTGCAACATAGAAACTGCAATTTTACTCCGTTACACGTGGAGTGCGATCCGGTAATTCATTTCAATAACGTGTACTTTGTAACAATTTCATTGTCAAATCTTGCGAATTTTTTTCTCTCAATTACTTTGTGTATAATATTCAAAGAAAGTTTGTAAACAAAAACTTCCGTTTATCAAAGATAATAATTTTACACTTTATTGTGTTTATATACATATTTTTTAATATATAAAATTTTGTGTTTTTAATATAAAAAAAAAAAAATGTTACAGCACGCTTGGGATTTGCCGAGTTCTTCCGACACATCTTGGGAAATTCCAAATAACATGGCCGGTTTAGATAAAGTGGTTCCGAAAACGAAGAAGAATGTACAAAGTAAGTTTTGTTATCAACGTTCTTCCGTTTCTAGTAACTGGAAAGATCATTTATCAAAGATTATCGTTTTTCACACATGTATATATCTTCAACTCTGTTGGTTTGTTCTTTTTCACCGAACTAGCTGCGCCAATTCAGATTTTATCTTTTTTTTTTTTTACTTTAAAAGATAAAAACTCAGAATTAACGTTAGACCAGTTCAGCGAAGAAGAACAAACCATGTTGTATCGTGCGTGTGTACGTGTGCGTGCGCGCGCATCGTTGTCTCTAAATCCGCACACTCTACATTTTAAACTACGAAAGGTTTAGCGATCGAGAAGTTAATTTTAATAACTAACAACTGTGGTACAATATAATTTCACATATCGATATATATTTGCGATTGAATTATTAAAATTAACTTGAAAGAAAGTTTTATTTAAATATACGCGCGGTGGTCGCGCGAGTATTTCTCAGAACAGATGCCGAAAAAAGATCGCAAAGAGGCTGTGGCACCAAACTGGCTGACTGTGCGAGACCTGTCTCTGTCGCGTTGCGAAGGCATACTGCCAGAAGAAACGTTTAACGGGGAAGAATTGTCTGTGCCTTATGCGGCTCTAATCAATGCGCGAATTTATTACGAGTTACGCGAGATTTATTTATTATCTCGAAGTTGCGTCGTTGCGTTTATTTTTAAACGGCGGGAACAACCGCCGAAAAATATTGCGCGTTTCGCAAATAATTGCGAAAAATCGATTGTTCGTCGGAAAAGAGATGCGCAATTTTTTTTTCTTGATCATTATACGCGCGCGAGATTCGAGAAGCTCTCTTCGAGATGACTAATATGTCGGACAACGTGAAACATTTTAATGGACACAATGCCTCCGCGAGCTGACACGGGGCGTAACGTTTTGAGCTTACAGAGCAGCGCTTTAGTGGTACACACGAAGTAGATTATTTTTGGCCTAGAATACTAAGCACCGCGCGCTGTGACTCACCGGGCGCCTTCACCGACCGAGAGTCTTCGTCTCTCGCCCGCGTCTTGGGCGCGTTGCTCATAATGCGTTTCTACGAAAGCGATTCATCGCAATCACGTAGTTTCTCCCGCGAAGTAATTAAGTTTCCGTTTTCGCAAGAAACAATTTTTTTACGTTGCTACGATTGTTGTTTCTTCTACCGTTATCTTTGGTTTTTTTCTTTTTTTTTCAAGTCTTGCGTAATCTTCGATGTATGAAGTTTCTTTTTATAAATTAAATAATTTCAATTCTAAATAATTTTTCAATTCTTAGGAAATGATAAATGTTATGTTTACAGCGACGAGCAGTTTGTGTAAAATAAATTGTAAACATGGTCGATAAAAGGAACATGTGGAAGATTAAGTGGAGTTAAAATAAGAAAGAAAGAAAAGAAAAGAGAGAGAGAGAGAGAGAGAGGGAGAGAGTTGTAAAGCTCGGTATATGCTATATTCATCGAGGGTTCGTCGATCGGCGGAGTTCTCTCTCTCTCTCTCTCTCTCTCTCTCGGTGTACCCTGGCAAAGGGCCCGTGTAGCCGCAATAGCAGCCGCCGATGTGTGCGCGCGTGCACTAAATTTAACTGACGACTAATCGGTAGGACGTGTGACTCGCTTTTGATTGGCACGTTGCGACGACGACGAAGAAGAGAACGGCCGTGTCCCGTCAGCGGACGAGGGGAACGCAAGGAGAAGAGCGAGGCGAACAAGCGGAAGAGCAGCAGCAGCAGAAGAAGAAGAAGAAGAAGAAGAAGAAGAGCAGAATAAAGACAAACGGGAAGATAAAGGGGAAGAAGAAAACGAATGACTACGATCGCGACAAAACGAAGCGAAAGAGAAGAAAAAAAAAAAAAAGAAATCAGGCACAAGATTCTCTCGAGGATGAATCAAGCCGCGGTGCGTGTTTTGTTCTTGGCTCGTGTACACGCTCTTCGCAGCGTTTCTCGTCGAATTGTCCAGGGTGGGGGGTATTTAGAAGCAGGTGTGGCTGAGTCAGCATCCCCAATATAGACGTGCGTTTGTTTAGTAGAGAGCCGACTCCCTACGGAGGAGCATCTCCCGCCGATCGCAGGTCGCTAAGCGCGCAATATAACGAGCTCGATTTTATCGAGGACACATCGATCGACACGACCGGGAAATTTCATCCCTCGAGAACACGGCCGTTTCCCGGATCACTCTATTGAATAAATCTTGTTAGCGATATCGTCGCGAGATTATACGAGGATTCGCGCACTCGTTATTCCCAGCCGTCCCGGTGAGAAAGAGAGCGAGAGAGAGAGAGAGAAAGAGCCGTATCCAGGTATTTCTTCACGGCGTCGCGCGTTATCTCCGAACAGCGGAAATTTCGTGGATCTTCACACCCCCGATTTCATCTTGATGACGAGGATCTGATTGCGAAGGAATCGAACGAAGGAAATTATGCCGACGAGATCGGTCGCGTTGTTGGCACGCGGAGGATAAATCGCACACGATACAAAACACGTTTTTTAACTGCGTCGAGGTAACCGCAGCTCGCGCGAGAGGAGCGGCAGGTGGATTGGATTCGACATGTGCGACGACTACCCGGAGATCGTCGGCACCGACACGCTCAAGCGCTGCTGGGTTCTATTGCGTTAGTACAGAGCTTAGATTGTTCTTGTGCCGAGAGAGAGTGTTGTATACGATATAAGATCGTTGCAAGCGTTATTAAAGTATATATATGTTGGTTTTGAATTTCCGGAACTCTGGTAAGAATCGGAACTCGCGATAGAGTCCGCCAATACCGCAAATACGATAAATACATAAATGTTTCTTGAAGATATATACGTTGTATGTGAAACTGTGTATTTTTTTTTCTTCGGGATTAGACGTATCATTGACAATGCAAATTTAATTTATAGCAGGATGTATAAGAGATGACCGTTAAGGATCGTAATAAATTTTCGCGCCGCAGGTAACAGCACCACGAGTGAAGACTTGGGCAACGTTTGCCGCCTCTTGGATGCCGACCTTAGGCCGCTCACACCTGATTACGATTGCGAACGTTCGCGGGAGATCTTTGAGGAGCACAAGCAGATAGCGCAGGAATATCTCAAGGTCCAAACGGAGATAGCGTTGTTGAGCCAACACAAGAACGAAATGTTGAAGAACTTCGGTATCGACAGCCTGAAACAGCAGAAAGAATTGCGCGAGCTGGAGGATGAAAAGGTGTTTCTTTTGTGCTCTTTTGTAACACGTAAGGTTGTAATCTAGTATACGCGCAAAGGTTGATTGAAAAGTTCAATGTGAGTTTTTTCACACAGCTTTTCTGGGAAATGTCGGCGAATTTTAATAACACACACACACACACACAAACACGTCATCGTCATTTTCAGGAGTCGCTGTTGCAGCTGTGTTTCAATCTGAAGCGGCAGTTGCAGATCATGAAGGATCAAAGATTAAACGGGGCGTTGACGAACGCGGCAACCGCCGCTTCCGCCGCGCCGACGATAGGACCCGCCGTTTCCGGAAACAATGGCTGGGTGGTGGTACCACGTCAGGATCCATCTAGGCTCTCGTGAGACATCACGACGCACCAACGTATATCCGTGGATCTCGACGAGAATGTACTTATGTCAGATCAATTTGCATTATTATAGCGGCGATCTGATCGGCGATGTGCAACAACACACACACGTACTGGAATCAAAATTCCAATTTTTGTACGGAATCAAAATCCAATCAACATCGCGCCCCGCTTGCTACCCCGATAGAGTGGAGAGCGCGACTATATATATTAATACAAGTCATATTAATATAGTCACGCTTACCGAGAGACCGTTTTCTCTATTCGATTTCGATTTAAAATCGAGATTTCGACACGACGTGTGATACCGTATATCTATACGGACTATTTCTTATCTTACGAGATATGGAAGGCGATAGTTTCAGGTACATGTTACACAGATACGCCTCGCGTTCCTTTTTAGGGTTCCTTTTACTGAGTTTTGCGGTCGCATCTTTTTTTTTTTTTTTTTATTTTCTTGCCACGTCACGTTCTTCGCGTTTGCAGTGTTGATTTTATAAAGCAGCTAAACGTAACGTTTAAATATAAATCTGTTATTAACGGGATTTATTGATGCAACGTGAGTTTCTTCAACTGGAATACCTCGAAGATAGTTTTAATTACGCAGTCTAGTCGCTTGGATAAATAATCCACGATGTTTTTAATTTATTAGCATTTCAACGTGCTGCAGCAATGATACGCGTGTGTGTGTGCGTGTGATAAGTTTTTATTTTATTTAAGCTGTCAGAGCTTCCTCCTGTCTAGAGGAACAATATTTTTTGCACAGACTTCTTATCTTGAATTAACGAATATATGGATGGATAATCCTTTAGATTACATTTTGATTTTTAAATTACAGTTAGTAATTATATATGTATTTCGTTTGTATATGTATATAAATTGATGAAGCAATGAAAAGATTTTAATATATATATTTACATATAAAAGGTATACATTTGCCTGTTTGGTTGAATTGTGGCCAAGAAGAGACCTCGTCTCGCTTATTAAAATCTTTTTGCTTCATCAAGTGCTGCGATTGTTTTAACTATTGTATATAGCTATTTTATGTCTCGCAAAAATGAGAATCGAACTCGAATATTTTGCGACAACACAGACAAACAAAAGAATGAGTTGCGAAAATAAATTTAAAATTTATTTGCGACAAGTACATAAAAATCACTTTAAAAAGCTAAGGGACGTGTGTTAACTTTACTTCCGGAATTTAATAACGAAGCAAAAACGCGAGAGTCACGCAAGACAAAAGTATCCAATACGCATACTGGAAGTGTTCGGAAAAAATGTTTTACGTTAGAACGACGATGCGACCGTTTAAGAATTGAGCGAAATATGAGCATAAAATGATGACGATTAAACGAACACTCATATATATATATGTGCAGGAAATGGAAATAATATAAAAAAACCCACGCATGTTAATATTAGGCAGCAATTCGCTCTGATCTGTTTTTCTTTTTTTTTTTCTTTTTTTTTCCGGAAATGTAGAACGTAACGAAGTGTTTTTGAAATCGTCTTGGCGTATCTTACTCTCTTATGAGACTTATATCAAGCAATAAAGCAATTACTTAAGAGGGTGCGCGTTCTTTTTCGACAATTTTGTAATGTAAAATTGTTTTTGAACACCCTCCCCCCAGTGACAGTGTAATATAGAAAATGTAAATATAATTTTGACATGTGCTGCAAGATACTTCACTTTCTGTTATGTTTTTGTATGTTATATCATACCCATGACGAAATCGATGTAAGCGACGTCCAATAAAATTTGCGTACGTATGTACTTTACGCACGTACGTATATTGACACAATGCTAACAAGATAATACGTAATTGTTACAAAAAAGTTAAACGAGATGCCAATAAACAAGAGACGCGCGCGAGAGACGTAATTGCTCAACTTTCAAACGTTTTCCTCGAGTTTTTATTGGCAGTTGTAATTCGTCAATTACGAGCTGCGAAATTTGTGTCGAAGGGGAAAATGAAAGTCCGGTCTCTTCAATCTCATTCTTTACAGACGCGTCTAGCATCTGAATTCATTTTTTCGTAATTAAATTCTTGCGAGAGAGACAGAGAAAGAAAGAGAGAGAGAGAGAGATAAAGTCAGCGCACGATCGTGTGTTATTATTAATGATTTCGAACATAAAAATCGAACATATTCGTTGCTGCAATGCATCATCGCGAAGCCGCGATGTGTGCACATGTCACGCAACAAATTGCGCGCATTAAACCGAGTCTCGGATGAACAAATGAAGGCGAGAAGATATACGCCAGCGCGAAATCAATAAACTCCCGGTCGTACGCGCTTCGACATTTCCATGATGCGAAAGCACGAGAAATAGAAAGGAAATAGGACGCGACCGGTTGCTCTAAGGGGAAAGAGAGAAGGGGGGGGATGCCGAGAGTGGGAAGACGAGATATGAATGAGAAGAGGGGTGGCAGGTAGAGGGTGTGCGAATATGAGAGGGAGGGTTGGAGAGGAAGGAAAGGGTGCGCAAATACGTGGGTGTGCATTGACTGGGGCAAGAAAAACGAGCGAGAGAGAGAGAGAGAGAGATAGATAGATAGATATATATAGAAAGAGAGCTATAGAGAAATTGCCAATTCGAGATACCGAGGGAAAGCGAAAGGGGGTGTGAAAAAATTCGGAAAAAGATGATGGAAAGATGGAACGTGACCGGGGGCTCGCGATGAGGAGAAAGAAAAATGGGAAGAGAGAAAAATTGGAGAGAAACGCGAAAATATATTTGCGCGCGTGCGTGAGCGGACTCGAACGGGGGAGAGATTGAAGGGAGAGAGAGAGAGAGAGAGAATAAAGGGGAGCGCACATCCCCGCGAGAGGGAAAGAGACGGAGCGACGAGGAACACCGAGGGGTGGGACGAGGCGTGAGATGGCCGAGGAAGGGGGCGAAAGACAGACCGGAATTTCAGACGTCTACGGACCAGCCTGCGAGCCTCGTTCCCTCCCTTTAAGTTTCGCACGTTTTTTTCTCTCTCACATCACACATCTCATTTCCCCCCGTTAGTTAGACCATCTTCTCCGCGAAGAGGAGCTCGATAGAAGACGCAAAACGAGAGGATGACCGTTCCGAGAGGATCAGGATCGAGCGATGCCGACGACGACGAGAAGAGATACATCCTGGAGATGATGAAGAAGAACGTCGGCGGAGAGGTGAGAGCAAACCCGATGTGACAAAAACGGCGTATATATATATGTACATACATATATATCTGCTATATCGTTGCGCGACGGCGGATGTGGCGGTTTTCGCGTGTGTCGATTTTCTTCTCTTTCCGGTTTCCGCTTCCTTTCCGCTTTCGCGTAACAATCGCGACGCGCGACAAATCAGTATTCGTTCGGCGAATCGTTAAAAACACACACACAGTAACGAAGAAGAGAACGATTTGTTGATTTGTTTCGCGAATTTTCCGAAAACCGTGAGCACGTTATTCGACGAACAATAAGACAATTTCGCGCTTACTACCGAGTGATCAGTGTGTTTGCAGACAGATATTTCGCGATTTGGATAGATTATATATATATATATACATATATTTTTTTTTCTTTTTGTTCTATATATATATATATATATATATATTTTTTTTTTTTTTTTTTTTCTTTTTGTTCTATATATATATATATAAAGGAGATCAGTTGGCGCTCTTCTACTCTCTCAACGGATAACTTACTGTCGAGAGCAATTCCATCTGTCTCTGTCAATTATATAGTTTAGCGAAACGTCTACGTTTCGGAGAATCGCGCGCTGTTTTCTTTGACGGATAGAACGGCGAAAGTAACTTTCGCCACTTGGTTCATTTCATTCGCAAACAACTCATCGCGTTCTTCTTCTTCGCTTAATCTTCACGTTCGAGCGCGCGCGCGTACGGTCTTAATCTTTATTGTTTCACTATTCTCACGGATTTTCGCCCGTGTAATAGTCGCGCACAAACCGCGCGCGCAAAACTTCGCAATTACGGGGTTTTGCGAGCGAAAGAGTGACATTTTCGAGATTAGTATTTTAATTAAAATTTCTGCGTTGTGTGTGTGTGTATGAACATATCTATACGCACAACACACATACACACAGACGTTCACAATTTCGCTCCAATTGAGAAATTACCTGTAATTGACATTTTTCGTTCAAAACGTGTCGTTCGTTTCAAACCGCTCAGATTTCTCCGACACCGATTTTCTCACGAATTTCCTTCTCGTAGAAAACTTCGCACGCGTTCTTCCTTTCGAAAAAAAAACGCGCCGCAAAACGAAGGGAATCGCGTCAGCGGAGTAACGGACGAGGAACGCGCGTTTCTTTTTTTTTCTTTTTTTTCAATTTATCGCGTTTTGACACACGCGTGTCAAGTAAACAAATAAATATGTATAATAAAAATAACACAAATGTGTTACATAACAAACATAATAAACAATATGTAACGCATAAATAATAATAAACGTATATTGTAACTATACGTACTGCACGCGCGTGCGCGCGCGCGCAATTATCGCTTTAATTAAATTACATTGTTTCGAAACTTGGAACAGGTTGTCAGCGTCGGATGGGAAGAATCCTACGACGACATGCAACAACTAGTCGGGGTGAGAATGAACAGCTCGTGTCACAGCTCGTTTCAATTTCTATTTTCCGTTCTTTTATCTTAATTATTAGCAACACGAAGCGATTCGTGTTGCGCACGCATGAAATACAACCCCCTCCTTCCCTTCCCGATCTTTCGCCTCAAATTTCCCAAGTTTTCGCTTCGCGCGCGACGTGGTGGTTTGTAGAAGTAGGCGTCAAACAGAAACTTCCACGCTTCTCGCTAATTGGCCTATTGACATCTCGATTAAACGGCCTGTTTCAACGAGAGACCCGACTAGGGGTCGATGCACTTTACTTGATATTCGTCAATTTGCATGAATCGTTCGTTTATATTTGCGAACAAACATCCACGCTCAAAGTCGTTGCACGTGCGCCGCGCTATCGTATTCGACTTTGCACAAACACAAACGAGAGAGAGAGTAGTAGTTTGCGCTTTTATCGCCCTCGCGTCCGCATGTCACACTCTCGCACACACGCCGCTGTAATATCACTTGAAATTATTCCGCCGCGGCTACCGAATAACAGAATAGTTGACGTTTGTTGTCCGACAGTTGATTTATGTATCCCGCGCTCGCGGGGATTTTGCCGCACCGACGCCTCGAAATGACGGATTTTTTTGTTTTTTTTTGTTTTTTTTTAGCGTCTCGGCGATTTTATCGCCGGCGTTAATATTTATAAGGAAACGAAATCTGCGAAATATGTGCGTATCGGATTCGCGCGGCCAACCGCGTCACGTAACGCTAATTAGCATTGCGTCGTAAAGTTAATTATGCATTGCTTCTTTCTCTCTTTCTCTTTCTTTCTTTCTCTCTTTCTTTCTCTCTCGCACGTATTTTCTTGTAAACCCGTACAAGGTGATATATATCGATGCGTATTACAGGAGGATGAGGAGGAAGAGGAGACCGGCAAATTCAGCAGCCTGCCGCTCGCGAGTTTCAACTTCATTAACTCCATCATCGGCAGCGGTGTTATAGGTAAATGTGAAATATATGTGTTCTTGCCGTTTTTTGTCTAAGAAAATAATATATTACACACGTCATAAATAATTTTTTCAAGCGAATTTTCTTTTCACAGAATAAAGGCGAAATTGTGCAAACAAAATCGATACACCGCTCTATTTTGTTAGGTCGCGCACATCTCAATTATGTGTTGTTATTTTAATTATTTTATTTATATATATATTATACTAATTATTATATTATATTATATTATATTATACATATCGTCGGTGAATAATGCGTGAAGAACTTAATTGCAAAATGATTAATGTTTTTTTTCTAAATAAATGTCAATTGTTGTCGTTTGTGCGACATTTCGATCCGAAACGAATTCCCGTTTTCGTCGCGCAAAGGACGATCCCATTCGGCACGAACGGAAGTTTTTATTCGCAATGTTATTTTTGTACGACGAAACGTTACAACGTGCATTCGCGGATGTGAAGTTTTTTTCTTTTTTTTTTTTTTTTAGGAATACCGTACGCGTTGCACCAAGCTGGCTTCGGCCTCGGCATCGCCCTATTGATCCTGGTGGCTACGTTAACCGACTACTCGTTGATTCTCATGGTGCGAAGCGGTCACATATGCGGCGAGATGAGCTATCAGGGCCTGATGCGAGCGAGTTTCGGCCGAGCCGGATTCTACATCCTCACGGTTTTGCAGTTCTTCTATCCGTTCATAGGTACGTCGAATTTTTTTGCACGCGCAAAAATTTTTATTACGTTATTTTATTAATTCTTCTATATGTAATGCGCTTAACGCGATAGATATTTTGTTTCGCGCGCGCAGCTTTTATATATTTTTTTTTTATTTCTCTTCGCGTATATAGATTTTGTTTTCTCTCGTCAAAGCGTTTTCTTTCTCGTTGTGATCGATTATTCATTTTGTTCGTTCGCATCAACAACACATTTGATCTCTCTTTTATTTTTCTCTATTCGCACGCGTTTTTCGTTATTTTGTTACGTATTATTGTTCTTCCGCTTTAGCTTGGGAAAATAATCCAGAAATAGAAAATGTCATCGCTCGTAAACACATCGACGAAACGAGCGCGTTTGTTTTATCGACACACACACACACACACACACACACAAATACATAAAATGCTTTTACGTTTGCAGCGATGGTATCGTACAACGTGGTCGTGGGCGACACGGTCACGAAGGTCCTGATAAGAGTCACGGGAATGCACGAGACAAATATATTCGCGCACCGGCAGGTTGTCATCCTTCTGGCCACCCTAGGCATCACCATTCCGCTTTGTTTGTACAGAAATGTCGCGCGATTAGCGAAGATCTCATTTCTCTCACTGGTCTGCGTCGGATTTATTCTCCTCGCAATCTTCATACGAATGGACACCATGTCCGCTCTGGTGTAAGCAGAAATAAAAAAACAAACACTTTCTTACTCGTGGAACAACTCTCGTAAAGAAGATAGTTTCACCTGGTTTTTTTTTTTTTTTTTTTTTTAAATGTAAACTGTCGCGCGTGATCGCAATGTGTTTTTTTAATTAATTTCAGTCCGGATCGCACCGACAGTTGGAGATTCGCCAATTTTCCGGGAGTAGTTCCGTCCGTCGGTATCATGGCGTTCGCCTTCATGTGTCACCACAACACCTTTCTGATTTACGGCTCGATCGAGAGAGCGACGCAACAGAAATGGGACGTTGTTACGCACTGGTCTCTATTCACGTCCTTCATCATCGCCGCGGCCTTTGGAATCGCCGGCTACGCCACATTCACGTCATACGTTCAGGGCGATCTCATGGAGAATTACTGCTGGGACGACGATCTCATGAACTTCGCCAGAGTCATGTTCAGCGGCACGATCCTTCTCACCTTTCCGATCGAATGCTTCGTCACGCGTGAGGTAAACTTTCTCTCCCTTCTCGCGCGCGTGTCCGTCTCACGACGCCGAGTTACATCATACGGGGAGATCTTTACTTTATACGGGAACAAGTATTTTTAAATAAAATTGTGTAATAAAATTATAATTTTATTAAATTGATAAGAGATAAAAATAATACTTCTTATCGGAGTAACGGATTATTATGTTTTATCGCTTCTCAGGTGCTTATGACGGCGATCAAAGGCACACACGAGTTAGAATCGCACGAGGCTTACGTGCCTAACTCGGACCGCAAGTACCTGATAATTACTCTGACGATAGTGTTCGTAGCGTATTTGATTTCCATGCTGACGGACTGTCTGGGGATCGTTCTCGAGTTAAACGGTATTCTTGCCGCGGTACCGCTCGCCTACGTTCTGCCCGGTCTCTGCTACCTCAAACTCGAGGAGGGACCCATTTTCTCGTCCAAGAAGCTTCCGGCCCTCGGTCTGATGACCAGCGGCATTCTGGCCGCAATCTCGGGCCTGTTGCTGCTCATACTCAACAGCAGCTCATCCGGCACCTGCTTCCACGGCAAAGTTATGCCGTACTGCGTCAACAACTCGACGACGACGTCGTCGTCGTCGCTGCTAATCGACGCGACCGCGACGTCCGCCGAGGACCTACTAATCACCAGCACGGAGTCCGAAATCTAAGCTCTTTCTAACAAGCAGCACGGTAAATCTTTAGTTTTACAATCGAGTAAAAGTTTGCCGAACAAAAACATGAAAGTACGAGAGTTGCGCTTGATAGAGAGAAACAGGAATAAATAATTTATATAATGTATATAAACGTGCAAAATCGATAAAAATTCATTCGCTCGAAAACAGATCGAACAACATATTAATATGTATGTGTACGCGTGTAACAAAACAAAAACCAAATCCGAAACCTGACATTGAAACTTATATAACTCGTTGTTTGATGCAACGTCTCAATAAGAAATTCAAGAACATCTTCAAAAGAGAAACAAACGGGAGATTGAAAAAGTTTCTATAAAAAATTATATCCAAACATGAAACAAATCTTTTTTGTTCTTTTTCGAATAAATATGTTTGTAATATAAGAGAAAAGATATATACCGAGTAATTTAAAAAAAAACAAAACAAAACAAAAATTACAACAAATACGCAAAAGAATTACAAATCCTATTACAGCGTCCTATTGCCAGTATATAGCGATAAAAAAAAAAAAAAATTACACTTGATCACACGGATAACATTTTATTGTCGCGACGACTCTCTCAGCTGAAAAAAAAAAAAAAAAAACAAGCAAAAAAAGAGACTTCGACATAAAATTTATAGTTGCGTAAACAAATATGTGCACAAATTTACCAGAAAAATAGAACACCATTATTTATTACGTATAAAAAAAAAAAAAAAAAACATAACGATTAGAAAAATGTGCACGATCTGGAAGATTGAATTAATTTAACGCTCGCAATACGATGAAATCAATGCAATACAAGGATTACGGGCTTACGAGCGAGAAATCCAAAACATCGGCAATAGATTACATGTAATCGTTCTTCCCGCCATTTAGTCGAATATATATATATATATATATATACATACATATATATATATATATATATGTATACGTATATGTAGATTATTGAGTGTTTATCCAAATTTGTCGGATATATTTGAAATGTTCTCCAATATATTCAAGAATATATGAAATGAAAATAAGATAAGTTTTTTCGAATCTATATAGTCGTGTGCAATGAGCTTGAAATTCACGAGCAAGGACGATTATAAACTTTTAGTGCGACGCACATAATTGTTAGACAGACACAGAATTTTAAAACACGTACCAATCGACGATAACGTGAACTCTTTCGATGATATTATTATTACTATTATTATTATTATTATTAGAGATACGGAACAGGACTGTTGCATATATTTTGTCCTGATGAAGTTCCAGAATGCGTAACGGGAGAGATTCTTCGAATGCTCGAATTTTAAGAAAACTATATAGTGTTAACGTGATAATTAATCGTTATATAATTGTGATTAGATAAAAAACATCAACGTATATAGAACGCGTATGTGTGTGTGTGTGTGAGAGAGAGAGAGAGAGAGAGGGATGAGAACTCTCATTATATATTTTTCAGAGAAATATTGGAAAACAGAAACACACGGTTTCTAAATGAGAAATGTATGTGTGTATACGCATGAGCATGCGTACAGATGTGTACGTGTATCTATACACACACATACAAGATAACACTATATGTTTATATTTTCTCTTGACGAGGGACTAATATTGAATGTTGACGGTAAAGAAGACGTGTAAACGCAGAAAAAAATCGCATTGTTTGATTTTTTCAACTTGTCTTGCTTATATAAAAGATAATCGAGATAATTTTTGCTCTCTATCTTGTGGAGAAAGAAAAAAAAAGAGAAGAAAATTATAATTTTTGATTATTTTTCTCAAGAAAAAAACTCGCGTGAGATTGACACACATACGACCACATACACACGAGCTTTTCGAATTAAAAAACGCGTATTTATTTTCACAACAAGTGAAAGTAAAGCGGAAAAAATTTAATAAAAATTTGGCGCGCCGGCACAATCATGGCACTCAGGTTTCTCGCTTAAAATCTGAATTTGGATTGACTTATAAAAATCATCTTATCGCGCACGGAAGATTTTGACTTTTTGCGTAGGCAAATTATTTTCACTATAGTTCACAAAAGAGTGAGATAGAACGAGAGCATAGAGAGCTACAATGACGTTGTCTATGTAAACGAATCAAAATATTATAGACAGAACTACAATGACACAATCAAAAAAAAAAAAAAAAAACAAAAAACAAAAACAAAATAAAAAAACAAAAAACAACAAAAAACACAAGTTTGCGCTTTACGTAATTTAAATTATTATAATCAAAGACCACAGAAGAAGAAAGTATTTATTGCGCATGCCGCGCATACTATACCGTAGAATATAAGAAAATGGATCACAAATATGTTTACCTGTTTACGTATATTTGATGAATATAACGAGAAAGCCTATTTAGGATATAAGAAACTATTTAAAAGAGTTTAAAACTATATTATAGAAAGCGCGAGCAAGAAAGGGAGGAATATATATATATATATATATATATCACACCTGTTGTGTCAAAACGTTTAAAGAGAAAGGAAGTTAAGGAAGAGATTTTGGGGGAATATAATAAAATAAAATCACATTCGCAAAATATACATATGGAAAATCTAATGGAGAGCGCGCGACAAAAAGATTAAAACACAACAGAGAGACACGTGTATTCGCACATATGTTTTGCGCGTGATTGCGGCACGCTATCACGCACATACACACGCTTTGTTGTTGTTGCGTGAAACAGATACGGTTGTGTGTATGTGCGTGCGCGCGCGCGCGCGCGTGTCTTTCGCGTGTCAGGAACAAACTTTCCGCATTACGTCCAGAATTATGAACGCGCTATACTTGCGAGAAAGAAATACATATACTTTATATATATACTATATATATTATATAATTTAACTATATATATATGTATACACAAAAACAAAGTGTGAGCGCACAAGGGAGAGAAGGGAGAGAGAGAGTGAGAGAGAGAGAGAGAGAGAGAGAGAAGAGAAAACTTATATTTTGCAAAGAGAAATCATCGTCTTCGCGAAACTTCACACACTCTCGTTTCAAGTTCCTGATCTTTTTTCCTGAGCTCTTACGCGTCAAACCGAGAGTTCGATAAATTACATACATACATACATGGTTGTGAGCTTTACACACGTATTTTAATGACATTAAGATTATCGTTATCGATTCTCAGATGTAAAACACACACATAACACACACACTCACAATCGAGCACGTGAATATATATATATATATACACCGGAAGAGTTTTTCCGCGTTCAAGTTTATTACCGCGCATAGATGGTTCAATTACGACTCTAAAAAAACATTAGCCGCGGACTAAAGACTTTTACACAAACTTTCCCTTCGCTCTCACAAGCAACACGACATGCCGAACAACCGTGTAATCAATAAAGCGTTCCACGTACGCGAACAAAAAAAAAAAAAAAGAAAAAAAAAAGTAAAGATGTTTATAAATGACTTAGTCCAAGCAACTTTGACTCGTTTGTACTGTGATACTTGTGTTTCGTAACGCTTTCCATACGTGCGCAAACTCTCTGCAAACTCACGAGACTCACGACACTTTACTGCAACTTTTGCGAAAATAACATCGATGCGTATTTTTTTACATACATTTAATATGTGTCACCTTCATTTACAAGCAAACTGACTCGTCGGCCAAAGATAGAACAGCAGAGGTAATTAATATGTTAAATTTATCCACAGTTAATTTATTCCAGTTAAATTTATTCGACGCGAATAAATTATTAATGCAAAAAATACGCGAGTATCAGACAAAAAAATAAAGAGAGAGAGAAAGATTCGCATTCAAACTCGCTACTTTATATACTTTTTAATGTAATCTCTCTTATTTTTCCAAAATATTTTTTTGGATTTACGAACAGAGAGAGAGAGAGAAGCAAATTGCAACAAAAAAAAAAGAAAAAAAAAAAACAATTGAAGAAAGTTGTATGCGGGAAAGTGCAACAATTTCACAGACAGAAGATGCGTGTTCAGAGTGTTGGTTTGCGTGCTGGCACGCAAGAGATATGTGTGTGTGTATGCGTGTGCGTAGCCGCGTGCGGAGAGATTGTTCGAAAAAAAAACAAAAAAACAAAAACAAAAAAAAAAAAAACAATTGTCTCACGTACTTTGTAAAATGGCGATCTCGCGGATTATTCCATTCGTCGCGGGTCTTCCGACCATATTTATTCTGTGATAGATACACATGTGTTTACAAGGCGATGCTGCGGGTGTGCGTGGCGCGCGCGCGCCCACAATGCTAAGCTGTATGATGTTACCTATAATAAAAATTTATTTCGCAAAATAAGACAAATTTAAGATTAAAACGCAAACTGTGTTCTTCTCTCTGTTACGTTTAATGCGCTCTTATTTCTCTTTTGTTTTTTTTTGACCCACAAACCAGTTGTATGTTCCTCTCGTCCTTACGTTTCGATCCACCTTTTCAAGATCAAAAAAAACGAGCGTGTGTGATTCGCAATTCCCTCGTCTCGCATTGTTATCTTTCTTCTTAAATTGTCCGCATTCCCGCGACGTCGAGTCACGCTTTTTTCTGGTTTTACGTCCGCGTATCTAAAAAAAAAAAAAAATGATCGAGCTACAGACTTCGCTCCTCTCTCCGCTTATCTCGACGATCTATTGTAGAATTTCACTTGATAAATGAGAGCAAGAGTGAGTGAAAGTGTTTTAGAAATACTCATGCGCGCAAATTTCACCGCGCGAGTTTTCAGAGAAAGCGTCACCGTTGCCGCTACTTTTATCTCTTCTCGATGTATCGATTCAAACCGTTCATTTGCGCGACCCACTCCTCTCTCCCTCCTCTTCGAGAGAAGTGTTCGAATGATCGACGACTACGGAAGTGACTGACATTGTTGACTTTTCTGTCAATCGCCGCCAATCACCGCCGCATAATTGTCGTGACGAACGAAACAAACACGCGGGTAAATTGTTCACAACCGTGACCTTGTTCGGGACGGCGCAGACGCGCGTTTTCAATTGCGCGTTTCCCGCGCCTGAATCGATTCGCCGCCGAGCGCCGCCGCCGCCGCGACGCCGCTGGTCTCACCCCCGTTGTCCGCACCGCCCTGATGCGGGCTTCTTGGCCGCCTGTCGGCCTAGTTGGCCCTCAGTCAACCACAGTCGTTCCGTTTGGTGCGATAGTCCGGAGGAAACTGATCGCTCGAGTGAGAAACCCGTTTCGGACCGCGAAGATCTCGCCGATGTCCTGATTAATTCGCAGGCACGACGACGATGTGCCCTCGAGCGTCGTCGTCGTCATTATCGTCATCGTCGTCGTCGTCTCGATTACACAGCGTGGTATCATCGTCGTCGAAATTTATTCTTAGCGCAAGTCGCACACAATGGAACAGCTGTAGCAGCGCAAGGATAGCCGCTGCCGCCGCCGCCGCAGCAGCAGCAGCCTCGGTGGTGGTGACGACGGTCGGTGGTGATTGGTGCTGATGGTGGCGACAACGGTGAAGGAAGAAAGGTTAATCCCGCGGTCTCGTCTCTCTCGTGCGAGCGCAGCTGTTCGCGTAACGCGCTCAACAGCGAAAACGAATCGTCGTCGTTTGCGTCTCGTCGTCACACGCGACGTCTCGTCGGTAAACAAAAAAATAAAAATTTAAAAAAAGTAAAAAAAAATAAAAAAAAAATTTAAGCACGCGCCGCGCGGTGTTTCGTGTTTTAGCCGAGTCGTCGGCGTAATAATTTTTTCTTCGCGCGAGGATCCTCCGCCACTGGCGCGTGTTGTCTGACACGCAGCAACTTGGCAAGCAACAAAACCGTCGTCGTCAGTCATGGACAACGTGGCGCACAGCCCGGGCGGGCTCGAGAGGTTGGCGACGCTCCTGGGCGCACCGGAAGCCGCGCTGCGCCTCCTGCTTTCGATTCTGTTGGGTAAAGTAACTGTTTTTTTTTTTCTTTTTTTTTTTTTTTTTTT